>NW_015392671.1:15912-18615 GCF_001527695.2 Protobothrops mucrosquamatus
GGAAAGGAAAGGAAAGGAAAGGAAAGGAAAAGAAAAGAAAGGAAAGGAAAGGAAGGGAAAGGAAAGGAAAGACGAGGAAAGGAAAGGAAAGGGCTAAATTCTCTTGAAATAAGGTAGATTTTTGAAAAAGCGGAATGCCAAACAGGAGCCAGCATTCCATTCAGTAGAATAATCAATACTAAAATCACCAGCCTAAATTCATTAACAGGCTGCCTTGATCTGAACCAGCATACTTAGCCCCAAAAGGGCAGATTCTCTCTCGTGGGAAAGCAGACCAAAATGAATTCCTTACCGGGGTCGTGATAGTCATACACCGAGAAGGTTCCTGGACTTGGCATTCCAACCCGGTAAATTTCAATTGTTCGGAAACCGACGCACAGGAACTCGTTTCCTGGAATCTATCAGAATAATGCAAGTTCAGATGGACTCAGGATACATAAAAACCACACGTGACCTTTCTCCACCCGGCCTCTTTGCGCCGAAATATGACCAATCTTTGGTCTGTTGCTATATCAGCTGTTGTTTTGAGCCAGTGTGACTTCAGTTGATTTGCAGAATTAGATCAGTTCCACGGAAGGGGTGTGCAAACCCCCCCCATGGGCTGAGGGAGGGGGCAGGAAAAAAAAGCCACCAGACTCCTATCCCACTTGGGGTTTTCCAGAAGCCACTGAGAAAAAGAGAATAACCCAGAATATTTACACCAGTTCAGTCGCTCTGTCTGAAAGTGGGCATTTGAATTTAAGCAGGAATGCTAATATAATATGATTTTCTCTGATTGGAAAGCAGGGCTCTGGAATCCTGAAATATACTGTAAATTGATTAGGGGACTCAAGGCTTAAGCTTAAGAAGAACGGTTGCAGGAATTGGGTATGTTTAGTTTAAAGAAAAGAAGGACCAGGGGTGACATGATGGCGGTCTTCCAACATTTGAGGGGCTGCCACAAAGAAGAGGGGGTCCACCTATTCTCCAAAGCACCAGAAGGCAGGACAAGAAGCAATGAGTGGAAACTAATCAAGGAGAGATCTAAGTTAGGAAATAAGCAGAAATTTCCTGACAGTGAGAACAATTAACCAGTGCAATGGCTTAACTCCAGAAATTGTAGATGCTCTAACACTTGAGGTTTTTAACATGGTCTAGGGTCTCCTGCTTGAGCAGGGGGTTGGACTAGAAGACCTCCAAGGTCCCTTCCAGCTCTGTTATTCTGTTATCTCCGCTGCTGTCCTTCTTCCAGAGGACTGGCAGAATTCAGTTATTTGCACCTTTGAACAAACCGCTTCATCTGTTAGCCTGTGCAGTTTGCAGAAACCCACTTCCTGTGTGCCACACTGCTCAACTTGGCAGAGAGAGAGAGAGAGAGAGAAAGAANAGAGAGAGAGAGAGAGAGAGAGAGAGAGAGAGAGAGAGAGAGAGAAAGAGAGACAGAAAGAGAGACAGAAAGAGAGAGAAAGAGAGAGGAGAGGGAGAGAAAGAGAGAGAAAGAGAGACACAGAGAGAGAAAGAGAGAGAGAAAGAAAGAGAGAGGAAAGGAGAGAGAAAGAGAAAGAGAAATAGAAAGAGAAAGAGAGAAAGAGAGGAGGGAGAGAAAGAGAAAGAGAGAAAGAAAGAGAGAAGGAGAGAAAAAGAGAGAGGGGAGGGAGAGAGAAAGAAAGAGAGAGAAAGAGAGAGAAAGAGAGAGAGAAAGAGAGAGAGAAAGGGGGGCCAGGCCAAATCTATTGGACTATTCAACTGAGCTGGAATTACGCAGCTCTGAAGAACAGGAGGATAAAAAAAAAAATCATTGACTATTTGACAAGCCTTGTGAGAAATAAAACCACGTGACAAAGCCGCAGAAACTTACCGAGTCCACCTGCATGACGACATGTCCATCGGGCGTTATCTCATAATTCGAAATCAGCTGGTCAACACTATTCGAAAGCTGAGAAAAGAAAAGGAGGAATATTTGCCAAGCGAGATATTCTGGAAGAGCAGCTACATCAGTTGAAAAAAAAAAAAGAAACTTTTTTTTTTTTAAAAAAGCATTCCCGTTTTGTAACCCGACGGTCTTTTGAATCGCCATAGCTGTCGGCGCGAATCGATCTGAACTTAAACTTATTCTCTGAATTTGGACAGGACGGTTTTCAACTAAAACACGCAGCTCGAGAGACCCAGTGTGTTTAGAAAGACCTATCTCTGTTCAAAAACATACAAGCGGTCTTCGACTCACAAGAGTTCGTTTAGTGACGGTTTGAAGCTACAGTGGCACCGAAATAGGTGACTTTTGACCGTTTTTCCCACCGTTGCAGCATCCCCACAGTCGGGTGATTTATTTCTGGATGCTTGAGAACTGGTTCATATTGATGATGGTTGCAATGTCGTAGGATCATGTACCCATTTATTTTGGGGGGGCAAACTTCTGACAAGCACAGTTGATGGGGAAACCACGTTTTACAACCGTGTTACTAATTTTTTTTTTTTAATTGGGGATGTCAACATTACTTACAAGAGACAAGTCCTCTGTATTTGCTTCCAGGCCGTTGGGAAGAGAAATATCTATCACTGCGTGGGGAGAGGAGAATATTCCTGTCCTCCTTCGAGGTTTGTATCTACATGGGACAAAAAAAAAAATGGAAACAATAGCAACTGACTCCACTTTCGTCTTAAAAGAAAAACACAATGACAAAGCTTTCAATAAGACTAGGGGTTGGACTAGAAGACCTCCGAGGT
>NW_015392672.1:0-2379 GCF_001527695.2 Protobothrops mucrosquamatus
AGGATGAAATTGATTGCAGACCCTGAAAACCCCTGAGCTCCTACCTCCCATTCAGGTCAGCAGATCTTTTCCTCTCTTGCAACCATGCTTACAAGCCCAGGTAACTTTATCTGAACTGAGTTTGGCTGGACAAAGCAAACTAGGTTTATTTAGAGGTGCTATCGGTTGGCAAAGGCTGGGTGTGGAGTCCTTCAACCTTACAGGACTAACTTCCCAAGACAAAACACTCTGCCCAGCTTCCTCTAAAATTCACTTTTGGCCTCTCCTTCCCCATACCTCCACCCACATTTCCTCCTTCCCTCCTCCCCCCACAAAAAGGGGAGGATCCTTCCCATTGCTAGCCAATCCCATCTCCCATGGATTCTCGCAGACCCCTCTTTCAAAGGCCCTGCTCCCCAGAAGCGGGGGAGATGCTGCAAAGCAAGAACAACCCTAGAGGGCTCAGGGATGGAAGCCCCGCCCCTTATTTACATATGGGTAGAAGGCGGGTCTGGCCGCCATCTTGACGTGGTTGACCTGCCTTGGGACACCCTTGTGGCAATCCCATCCCTTTGAGTCTGCTAGATCAGTGGCTCTCAATTTGGGGTCTGTGGAAGTCAAATAAATCAGCATTTTAACATTTCTTGTTTTAAATGTATGTACACATTACAAAGTGTCTTATGACAGATTTTCACACTTCGACCATTGCAGCACCCTCTTGATTATTAGATCAAAATTCAGTCACTTGGCAATTGGTTCAAATTTATGATGGTTGCAGTATCCTGGGGTCATGTGACCACCTTTTGTGACCTTCTGACAAAGTCAATGGGGAAGCCCGATTCACTTAGCAACCGTGTGACTAACTTAACAACTGTGACCAGAAAGATTGTCATGGAGCGCTACCCCCGAAAGGGTCACTGGGGTCTGGTTTCCCCGGCCCTCTTTTCCAACTGAAGGGATTTTATTATTCTTATGATTTTATTATGCTTAAGCTTGATATTAGTAGTATTATTTTGTAACCACTTTATATTGATATTAGTAGTGACACTTTCTAATCATTTTATATATAATTTTGTTTATGTGCAAGCAGCTTTGTAGGTGCCTTATATTGGGAAATCATTTACATAAAAGGAAATGTCTCATGCTAAATAGACAGGAGATTGCTTACATGGAAGGAGCAAGGTGAGATTTAGTGATCCAGGAAATAGGGAGGGGGGAAGGTGAGTTAGCCTGGATTGATGTGTATGACCTTGGACTTGGTTTTCCTGTGCTTCTTTACTCCTGGTACAGAGACTTAAGTCTCTTTGTTCTGGAAGGGTATAAAAAGTGGAAGGAATCTTTTCTGGGTGTGCCTTCACCCCTCTAACCAGCCACGAAGAGGGAGGGAGACACCCGACTCTGTTTTGATCAAAATAAAAGTCGTTTTCTTGTTGAAAGCTCAGCTCAGGAGTTTCTTCGGCTCTTCAAAATTCCTGAGCAGTGCAGTGAAATTTATGAGGTGAAGAGGAGAACCTTACACAACTATCCGGGCGCCTTCTCCTACTACACTCCGTGGTTGTGGCTGCCAGTCCACTCTGCTCCCTCACGCAGACACCTCCACTTGCTCCGGGTCAGCTGGACTTTGCTGTCTTGTCCTTGTTCATGCAGCCTCCTTCTGAAGGACCAGTCACATGGTGGGATGATGGTCAGACTGCTGGTCGGCCTCTCTCTCCTGCCTCTGCTCCTTGATTGAAATCCCCTGCCAGCCTGCCTCCCTCTGTCCCTCTTTCCTCTTCCTCCTCTTTTCTCATCCTTTCCTCACAGACTTTTCTCTACCTTCACCCACACTCCTTTCTCCCCCTTCCCTCAACCTATCCTCATGCATCGCTTGCCCCCCTCACTTGGTGGCAGGAAGAATAGATGAGCAGGAGGCCCCACTTCCCTCCTCTCCCCCCAGAGACACTCACCTCTCCCTCTCTATCCCCTGCTCTCCTCCACTTTCCTGCCAAACCTCCTCCTTTTCATCCCCCCCCCCACTCGATGGAGGCCAGATCAGCTGCTTGGCCCTTCTCTCCTTCTCCCTCCAGCTTGCCCCCAAAGCGATTCCATCTGCCCCTCTCACCCTCTCTATCTCTCTCCCCTGCTCTCCTCCTCTTTCCCGCCAAAACATTTCCTTCCCTTCTCTCTCTTCCCCCGTGATACAGTTAAAACGGGACAAAGCTCACCTAACAACTGTCTCACTTGGGCTCAATTGTGGTTTCAAGTCAAGGGCTGCCTTCATTAGGTATGTTCACTTGGATTCCTCACATGCTCCTTTGCCAGCAGCAGCTTGTCAGTCTTCAGTTGCTCGGATGCTTTGAGATGTTCCAGAGAGCCACGGTTAGCATTCAAAATCACCGTATCGGAGTTAAGATTCATTCC
>NW_015392672.1:4872-17277 GCF_001527695.2 Protobothrops mucrosquamatus
TAATAATAATAATAATAATTTTGTTTGATTAGTGCACTTTGTGTGGCACTCGCTATTAAAAGCTTGGTTTTCGTTGACAGCAAGGTTGATATTCTTGTCCACACACACATCTGTTCCCTAATTTTTACATTGCCGGGGACAGGGATGTTCTGGATCAATTAACTCACTGTCCCCATTGTTTAGTTTAAATATTCCTCCAGAAAAATCTGTGAATTTATTGCCGAGTAACTCAGTCCCTTTCTTTGATGGATGCAACCCATTTTTTCTACATTTTTTCATTGGACCAGCTACAGACATTGTGACTAATATAACCAAAGCCTTCCTCTTTACACCACTCCTTTAGCCACATATTGAATTCTGCTATACGCTGGCCTTTTCCATTTTGTTCCTTATACACTGGTAAAACCTCTGAAAAAGTAGGCCGACAGCCTATTCTGCTAAGTTCCTGCCCCAAGCTCTGGAAACCATTTTGGGGACAGATCGTTAGTGCCAAAATGTACAATAGCATCCACATCACACTCCTTGCTGGCATTCTTCACTATCTTAAAAATATGCCTCTTGTCCCTACTGGCAGTAGCACTAGATAAGTATAAAAAGTAGATAAGTAGATATATATAAAGACAGAAACAGTACTAGGATTTGTAAAAAAAAAGAAAAAAAAAAGCCTAGGATGTTGTCAATCTTACATTGGGTCTAATATTTGCTGAAGCCCTGCTAGAGTTTGTTGGGATTATGAATATTGTGTACATTTAAAAAGAAACAGAAAGAAAGAAAGAAAAAAAAGGTGAAAAACAGAATATATTGAATTACGGGAACGTACACATTCACTGATTGCAACTAAACATTAAAGAAACAAGCAGGATACATAAATGGGAAGGAGAGCTGTGAGGGACATCTAAAACCCATGATTTATGGGTTTAACTGTGTAAGATAAGGTATCCTTAATATTGATACACTCGAACACATAACACTAAAGCCTATAAATCTCCCATAGGACACCTCATTTTTTAGATTGATTGACTGACCCATTCTTTCCATTTCCAAGGCTACACAACCGCAAGCAACTCAGTGTGGCATCCAACACTAAAGGAAGGTGTGATAGCCAAAAGCTAAGGAACCTCTGTTTTAAAGGCTTTCAGGGACTACAGCTTAGCAAATTGGGATTTTTGCAAAGGTTTGCCTATGGAGGTCCCCTCTTTTAGGGGAGTGACAGGGAGTTGCCTTCGTACAAACGGAAAGAGGGCAGAAGGGTCTCTCCAACCAAGGAAGCGTCCGAGAATGTATGGAGCAGGGCTGCAGTCCTGGCATTAAAAAAGCTCACTTGTCCTCCTTCGCAGTTGAGAGAGATGCGGATCCTTGTGGGCTTCTCAGTCAGGAACAGTTCAGAGCGTACTGACGGAGAGATGGCCACGTATTCCTTTTCCCATTTACAAACCTGCCAGTGTCTGGTCTGCTTATCAAGATCCGTTACGCTCACTGGCATGTTGGTAACCCCTACACACCATTCTTTTGTATTCCTTACAGAAACTTCCCAGAAACATCTCCCTGTTGAGAACCTCTGACAGCCAAGGACATATGGACGACATTCAAATCTCTTGCTGTTTGGGGAAGGATATATTTGTTTAGCTGGCTTAATTCCTCTGACGCCTTTTCCATCTTCGGGGATGTAAAGGAGGCCAGGATGGGCTGTGCATCGATCCAGAATTACATTCACTGCAAGTAGGAAAAGAAGGAAGGAAGAACAAGAGCTTAGGCTGCAGGCCTGGTTTGTGTCTTGACCCCCAATATATCAACCCTACGGCCTCCACTCTGAAAGGAGTTCAGCTTCCAAGTGTCAACGCTGCAAATACTGTATATTCTTGCTTTGACAATATGCAGAACTGTCTGGTATTTTTATAGTTAAATCAGGCAACAGTGAAAGGGGAGGAGAANTCTTCCAAGTTAATTGGAAGATGTGAACCATGACCCCAAAATAGGGGAGGGAAAAATGCCTGGAATGTATGTGCAACGGAAAAGAAAATCAGATCTAAGCATTCCACCATGCCGTACTGACATCTCTGTAACCTTAATAAAGGCTTTTAGGTTAAAAAAATGCCTGAAAGTTCTTTTAAGTGTTTCGTTAATCAGACACGACACCAAGCTTCCAGGACTGGATGATTCACTGATTTTATAAACGGCCAGTTGCCTTGTCTTTCCAAGCCTTCATGGTGCTTCACCCCCTTCTAACATCCCTGCATATCAATCTCTTTAACTTCCATCTTGCAGGTGGGAAGATTGGGATGGGGGTGAAGAGTGGTTGGCTTTGCCTTCAGTGAGCTCCCGGGAGGGCCAAGGTTGAACGGGGACTCTACCTGGAGCTTTAATCAAGAAGATCAGGCAGAGCGAGAGGCCGTCATGTTTCAATTCTGAACTGGCAGAGTCAGAGGGATCCCCCCACAGGGAACTTGGGGCACATGATGGAATGTGAAGAAGCTCTGCCCTTTTTTCTATGAGCATCAGGATGTCACAGGGATGTACAAAAGGGGAGGCTTCTGCACAGGAAACCTCTGCTTTCATCAATTTGATGGCTCACAAGATGGAGACATCCCTGGTGCTCGATGTCTCTGGAGATTCTCAGTCATCCAGGTCATGGTTGTCCCAAAGGCGCTTTTTTTCACGAGGCAACTGGACTTCATTGTTTTTCTTGGAAGACATTTCGCTTCTCATCCAAGAAGCTTCTTCAGCTCTGACTGGATGGTGGGGTGAGGGTCAGAGTCAGAGCTGAAGAAGCTTCTTTAGATGAGAAGCGAAATGTCTTCAAAGAAAAACAAGAAAGTTCAGTTACCTCATGAAAAAAGCACCCTTGGGACATCCCTGGTGCTCCAATTTCGCTATTTGCTGTGACCCAAAGGACTTAATTTCTCTGCTCCCAAAGACCTGGTCTCTCACCAATTTATAGTCAGGCAGTAAAATGAAGAGGATGTTATTAGCCTGGCAGGAATTCTATATTCCTTTCAGTACCAGCCCATATTTTCCCATTTATGCAAATATTTCATTCTACACTAAGACTGACATCAATTTTCTAGGTTATATTTAGTGGATTTTCATAGTCTTTAAGGTATCTAATCCTATACTTCTTTTCTTTGTCATTCTTTATATGGAAAGGAGTGGAGTGGAGTGGAGTGGAGTGGAATGGAATATAGAATAGAATAGAATGTAGAATAGAATAGAATAGAATAGAATAGAATAGAATAGAATAGAATAGAATAGAATAGAATAGAATAGAATAGAATAGAATAGAATTCTTTATTGGCCAAGTG
This sequence comes from Protobothrops mucrosquamatus, assembly GCF_001527695.2. NCBI lineage: Eukaryota > Metazoa > Chordata > Lepidosauria > Squamata > Viperidae > Protobothrops > Protobothrops mucrosquamatus. The sequence goes on from NW_015392672.1 coordinate 8,172, forward strand.
TGATCAGACACACAAGGAATGTCTTCGGTGGATAAGCTCACAGTGTACATATAAATAGCAAGTAATAGGTCATAAATAACAAATCATTTAAGTTTACTGGATCATCATAGTCTTCAAGGTAGCTAATCTTATGCTTTTTTTGTCAGTCTATTGTACAATTTTTCTCTTAAAGCTACTAGCATCAGAGCTTAAAATAGCAAGCAATATAAGAGATTCTTATAACTCCTATTTACCTTCCTGGAGTTGAAGTCCACTTTCCAGAGTATCTGGGGAATAAAAGGGAGGGAATTCAGCATCTCATCACTGGAACTGGAGCGACAGAAGGGCCTCCCTACAGATACCCTGGTTTGCTTTGCAGGATCCCATCTGGGTCGGTCAACGGGACGAGAGGTTTTGTCTTCCGTGCCCTTCCTGGAGCCTATCTTCAGGGAATTTCTCTCTAGCTGAGTGTGTGCTGTTTTGTGTATGGTATTTATAGTGTCCATGTGTGTGGCTTTTTAGATGTCTCTGTGTGTGGCTTTTTAGACAGGCAGACACAAAGGTGGGCTCCAGGGAGCGACCGAATTCGGAAGACAGAAACTCTCATCCCAGTGACCGACATAGAATAGAATAGGAATGGAATTGAATTGGAAGGGATCTTGGAGGTCTTCTAGTCTAGCCCCCTCCTCAAGCAGGAGAACCTATCATCTCAGACAAGTGACTGTCTAGCTTCTTTTTAAAAATCTCCAGTGATGGAGCGCCCACAATTTCTGGGGGCAAGCTATTCCACCGGTTAATTGTCCTCACTGTCAGGAAGTTTCTCCTTAATTCCAGGTTGCTTCTCTCTTTGATCAGTTTCCAACCGTTGTTTCTTGTCCTGCCCTCTGGTGCTTTGGAGAATAATGTGACCCCCCCTTTTTAGTGGCAGCCCCTCAAATACTGAAACACTGCTATCATATTTATCGTATATTCGCTTTCATTCTTGTTTGCTTTCCTTGGCCTCAAATCAGGAAATAAGAAATAAGGAAAGCTACAAGCCAGAATGTCATTGGTGGCTATATCTATTTTGTCAGATATAAATATATTCTGCTATATTTTCCGTATACAGGTAGTCCTCAACATAACCATTAATTTAATGATTACTCAATGTTACAATGGCACTAAAAAAGTGACTTATGACCAGTTCTCATACTTACGACCATTCCAGTATCCCCAGTCACATGATCAAAATCCCAACACTTGACATCCAGCATGTATTTATCACAGTTGCAGCATCCCATAGTTCTGGGATTGTCATCTGCAACTTTCCTGGGAAGCTTCTGACATGCAAAGTCAATGTGGGAAGCCAGATTTGCTTAACAACCACACGATTCACTTGCCTGCAGTGATTTTCTTAACAACGGTGGCAAAAGGGTCATAAAGTAGAGCACGACTCACTGAACAACTGAAATTGTGCTCATACGTCAAGGACTACTTGTATATATTCCATTATATTTAGTGGAAGCTTATTCAGCTTCCCCAGTGATCAGTGAATGTGGATTTGGGAAATAAAGATATGGATTTGGGAAATAAAGTCAGGTAGCCCTTGACGTATGCCCACATTGAGCCCAGAATTTATGTTGGTAAGTGAGAAATTTGTTAAGTCAATGTTGCCCCATTTTATGGCTTTTCTTGCCACATTTGTTGTGAATCACTGCAGTTGTTAAATTAGTAACACAGTTGTGAAGTGAATCTGGCTTCCCCATTGACTTTGCTTGTCAGAATGTGACAAAAGATGATCACACGACTGTCATAAATATGAATCAGTTGCAAGCATCCAAATGTAAATCACGTGACTGTGGGGATGCCTGTGGATACTTCAATTGTCATAAATTTGAATCAGTTGCAAGCATCCGAATGTGAATGTGACTGTGGGGATGTCATAAGTATGAAAAATGGTCCTAAGTCAATGCCGTTCTAACTTCCAATAGTCAGTAAATGAACTGTTGTAAGTCGAGGACTGCCTGTAAATGGTCAATTATGATTGGCTAATGGTTCCTGTTTTTAGCTAGCTCATCTTTAATGGGAGAAACCAGGAAGCTCCTGTTCCCCCTCTTGGTGCCAAGACACAAGGCCTTTCCCCAGAGAAATGAAGGTGTCTCTTCCACTGATCCTGACATCGATCCCTCTTTGATCCCCCTGACACTGACCCAGAATCTCTTTTGGATGCTCTGCGGTCAAAATATCATCCAGTGTAAAACCTCAGCGGCCGTTTTTTACCTCTACATTTTTTCATGGCACTTTTCAGAAGCACAGCGAGATCACTGTAATCCCAGATTGTCCACATTGGGTCTACAAGTAAATCCACGGGATTCTCATATATTTTTATCTGTTGGTACCTGGCAAGACAAAAAAACAATGTTTATCATCCTGCCAATGGAAGAAGCTTTCTAAAACATCAGATGGTGCTTGAGGATCCAGTCTGAGTTGGTCACCGGGACCAGAGGTTTATTCTTCTAAGCTTTTGGACTCATGCTGGAGCCCATCCTCAGGGAACTGCTCTCTCTTCACAATCTGTACACTGGGCTGTCCTGCACATTGTATACATGTGATGCCTGGTTGTGTGTGACTTTTAGTTGTTAAGTGGGGTGTTGATGGCCGGCCATTAAGTCAGTGATTGTTCTTTCCTTGCGTTGCCCTGTCCTCAGCTCCTAAGTACCTGGTAAGCTGGTGATTGACTGGCAAGGGCCCTGTTTCCCAGGCTTCAATCATTTATCTGCTTAGCTATTGTTTTAATAACCTGTGGAATAAGAACAGGAAGCTGGACGATCTATACTTTATAAAAGAAAGCCTAAACCTTTAAAACCAAAAAAGAGGCTAAAATAGAGGAAAACAGAACAAGTCCGCCATCTACTGGCCCTTACTGGCAGAGAAAGATAGTAAGAGGTGAAAGTGGCTGACCTTGAACATGAAGTGTGGTTTGGAGTAGAAGCTGTAAATAATAATTAACTTTGGTACCTGCAAATTGTTCAGTCTGGAAAGTTGGAACAGAGAATGGAAATAGTATGATTGGGTAAAGCTAACAGCTTTCTGGCTTTAACAGATAAAAAACAATCAAGCAGGCTGAAGCTGAGAAACAAGAGGAATTTCAGTTTGAATAGAAGAATTCCCTTGCCAGACTTTGATGGATTATAAATAATTTTGATGGATTACAAGTAATTTTTGAAGGGATATTTGGTAAAGTGGAAAAGAAGAAGAGACTAGAACGGCTATAGAAAAACTCTTGGATTATTTTGTAAAAATTGTTGGGGATACAGCTGGGCCTTTATAGATTACAAATAAATTTTGATATAATATTCGTCAAAAAGGAAGAGAAGAAAAGTTGGAAGATGGTTCATGAAGGACACTTTGGTCTATTTTACAAAAGATATTTAGAGACATAGTTAGGACCTTGTGGACTACAAATAACTTTATATAATATTTCTACATAATATTATCATAAAGAAGAAGAGAAGAAGGGTGTATAACTATATTTAATACAACTTTTGGATTAATATACTATAGGTTCTCTGGACACAGGCTGTAATAAGAGTGAAAAAGGGATCTGGTAGTGAGACTGTGGACATAAGGAATTTATTGAATATTGAATTTATTGAAGCTGGGAGACAATTGGATGGGAGACTGTGGAACAGCTGGGAGTGTGTTGTGAAACTGTTGCTTATTCCATTTGTTAATATTTAAAAATGAAAAAAACTATATCAGCCCCCTCCTCAACAGCAGCAGCAGCAGCTTCGAGCATGGCCAGTCAAAGATCTTTGGATAATATGTTGCAACAGGAAAGAATAAACGCGATGCAAGCGGAAACAGAAATGATGTTTTAATCGATTCAGGAATCAATAACCAAACTACATGAAGAGATGAAGGAAAGAATACAAAAAGTGGATGACAAAGTAGAAAATATTCAACAAATAATGACCAAAAATGAAGAAAGAATTAAGAAGATAGAAAAAAAAAGACCAAACTGAGAAAAAGGTGGAAGAAATGGACCAGAGACTGACCCAGGCAGATAAGAGCCTTGAGGGAACAGTAATTTCCTTAGAAATGGAGAAGGCTGAATACTTCTTAAGATTTCAAAATATAGAAGAAGAGAAAGGGGAAGATCTTGCTGATAAAATGGGAGGGTTGCTGGCAGAAGTGTTGGAGGTGAACAAACAGAAGGCATTATCTGAGATGGATGAAATTTTTCGAGTTCACACAAGTTATGCAAGAAGGAACAAACTCCCCAGAGAAGTTCATGTTAGATTTTTGAAGAAGACGATTAGAATGGGAGTACTTCAAAGAGTAAAAGGAGGACTTCCGGTTTCGGAACGCAGCAACACCGGTTGCGCCTGGAAACTTCTCTCCAGGCCGTCCGGAGTTTCCTTCGCCGGTAGACCCCCTAGCGAGTCGAAAGTCGCCCTGGAGGGGCGACCACCGAGGAGGAGGCTTGCTGGTAGATAAGGGAGGGCGGCAGCTTCTCCCGAGTCTCCAGCTTCTCCTTAGGGCCGACGGAGCAAAGATCGGCCTGTAAGATGGCCGATCACCCTGCTGCACCAGCCGAAAGTCACATCGTCATCTAAGCGTTAACGACCCACTGCGGATGAGCCGGGTGAGACCCCTTTTGTTCCTCTCCACACCCCTGCTGTTTTTGCCTGTAGAAGCTGTTTGTGCTATTGTTTCCCCGTCTGGAGAAAGCGGCTTTGGTAATTGTGGGAACAAACGCGTTTTATAAAAGGACAGAAAAAAATAAATATTCATTTAAAGACTATATTCTATCTCTACTTACATTGAGCTACAGAAAAAACTGTTTTTTGTGTTTTTTGGAGCGGTATTAGATCGGCAGAGTATTTCTTTTTCTATTCTTCCTTTAAAAGATGGAAAAAAAGAAAAAAATGGCGTCTGAAGAAGTCTTCTTATCTCACTGAGGACACCTACTGGTCAAAAGTTAATATTGGATTGTTTATTTGGAGATGAGAGAGCTTTGGCCTTCAAACTGTTTTTCAAGAAAAAAGATAATTTGAGCTAGCTGTGTGATCTGTGGGGGTGGACAATGTTCAATTGTAACCTTCACTAAAAAGGAAAAGGATTTTTTCTTCAACTATTGCTAAAATGAAGAAGCCTCAATCATATTTAAACTGTAAACTTATACTGGAAAAGATCTATGAGGCTAAAGAAGAAATATGTACTACAATAAAAGAGGCTACTACAGAACTAAGAGCCAGAATCTCTACTTTAAAACTTAAAACTGACTCCCAGATTACACTTGACTACTCTACAAAACAGATTATACAAGAAGAGGTTTTAACTGAGGATAAGGAGAATCTTATTTTGCCTTACAAGCAAGACCAGGAAAAGCAAAGACTGAACTTTGGACTTCTGAAGCAACGAGGCTTTATGGACAAGAGAAACAGAGGATTAAATCAGAGATCAAGATGATCTGTATCGAATCAAGTGACACTACAAGCAACAAAAAGAGACCTATTATCTGGAAGGGAAGCTCTGTTATGGAAACCTACCTGGCAAAAGAGAAAAGCTAGAATAAGATTGAAAAATGAAATTTAAAATTTCTTAAATTGGATTAAAGGCAACCTAGAACTATGGACTGATGTAAGGACTGAGATTTTGAGTCTGAAGCAAAAAGATGTCTTAGAGTTGGAGTGAATCAATAATTAATTGAATGTTAATTAAATAAGATGACCTGTTTGTCCTATAACATGTGAAATTTAAACTTTACTTAAAGGATTGAAATGATGTAAGGTTTGATATTAATTTGTTAACTCAAAGAGATTGACTAAGTGAAGGATTAGATATCCATAGAATAGATTGATAAATACATATATTTAGAAGTGTCTAGGATAGATTAATATTTTTGTTTAAAAATGAGATATCTTTCTATATAAGGGATTAAAGACAATTTAGAATACTAGGAATGTTCTTTTTAGAATGTTAGGTTTATTTCTATGAAAATTATTATGTAATGGAATGACAAAAATTGAAGAGATGTTTCAGATTTGAAGTGAACTAATAGTTAATTGAAATTTAATAAGATGATATGATTTTCTGATGATATGGATGTTATTAGTCATGATAATTAACTGGAGACTTGAATTTTGTTTAATGAAATGACATGATTTAAGGTATGATATTATTTTTTTTTAGCTTGAAGAGATAGATCAATTGATAGATTTCATAGGTACAGGATAGATTAATATTTTACTCTAAATAAGGGAGATTAATGAAAGAAGAAACAAATAAGATTTTGATAAAATTAAGAAAGTAGAATATATGTGGAAGGGATATTTGAACTGAAAATCTTTTTATTTAAAGTTAATTTGATTACGGTAGAAATTGATGAAGCTTGAAAACAAGTTCAGGTTGAATAAATTTAAGCTAGAATTGGATATTCTAAATCAGTGGTTCTCAACCTTTCTAATGCCGCGACCCCTTAATACAGTTCCTCATGTTGTGGTGACCCCCAACCATAAAATTATTTTCGTTGCTATTTCATAACTGTAATTTTGCTACTGTTATGAATCGCAATGTAAATATCTGATATGCAGGATGTATTTGCATTGAACATAATTAAAGCATAGTGATTAATCACAAAAACAATATGTAATAATATATTGTTAAATATTGTCAAAAATGAAATTTTGTCTTGAAGCATGGTGTAGCATGGGTAACAGTCTTAATATAACAACAGTAAACTACATTGCTACATTTTTCAACAGTATGCGTAAAAAGCCAATGTCAGTGCGAAGGTTGAGATTGCTTCTTTTTCACCAGATCAGAAATTCTTGGGGCAGTCTTTGCAAGAGCAAAACGAAGATCATCTTCCACAACAAGTCTACTTCTGTATTTAGACTTGATAACCAACAAACTGGAAAACCCTGTTTCACAAAGATACGTTGTTGGAAATGGAAGAAGGCGGCGCAACACAGTCTCAGACAGAACAGGATATGACTACAAACATTTGATCCAGAATTTTGTAACTGGCATTGTGGAGAAATCAGTTCTCGCTGCATCGCTGTTAATAAGTTCAATGAACTCCTCTTGTGCTGTCTCAGGAACATTTTCAACGTTGACTGTGAATGGGCTTCTGGCAAGTGCAAATGGGGTGTCAGGTAGATTTGGAAAGTATGATGAGGTTTCATCTGCAAGCATGCGCAGGTGTTCTTTAACAGAACGTATCATCGTAATCCTGTTGTCTGGTTCAATGTCATGTTCCTCAAAGAAATCAGATAAGGTAGGCAACATGTAAATTTTATTTTCATCCAATTTTTTTTTGCCAAAGCTGCAGTTTCATTTGGAATGATTAGATCTTTTCAGAGCTTCAAACTGCGGTCTTGCTTTCTGACTAAAAAACGTTTTGAGTTCATCACGAAGCTCAAAAACACGTTTTAAAACTTTTCCTTTCGACAACCATCTCACTTCAGTGTGAAATAGCAGAGCATTGTTTGGCGCATCCAACTCGTTGCACAGTTGTGAAAACAGTCGTGTGTTTAAACTGCTTGCCTTTACAAAGTTGACAGAATTTATGACGCTTTTCATTACTTCTCGTAACTCTTGTGGCAGCGTCTTTGTTGCTAATATTTGCCGATGAATCATACAGTGAGTTCCGATGACTTTTGGTGACTCATTCAGTACAAAACGTTGAAATCCAGATCTACATCCTAGCATAGCTGGAGCACCATCTGTGCAAACACCACAAACCTTTTCCCAAGATATCTTATGCTCTTTCAGAAATGAACCAACTGTGTCAAATACATCACGTGCAGTAGTTGTTGTTTCAAGAGGTTTGCAAAATAGAAACTCATCTTTAAAGTCGCCATCGTTAATATACCTCACGTAAACCAGTAATTGGAAACAGTTTGCAATGTCTGTAGATTCATCAAGCTGGATACTAAATATTGGAAGTGGAGCAGATTTAATTTCTTGGATTACCTGATCAAGAATATCAGCAGACATGTCATCTATTCTTCTGCGGACAGTGTCATTGGACAAGGAAACTGCACTCAATTTCATCACAAATTCGTCTCCGATCATAAGTCGAACAGTGTCTTTGGCCGCTGACAACAGTAACTCCTCAGCAATGGTGTGAGGTTTCATAGCTCTGGCGATTCTGAGTGCCACCACATATGAAGCTTCAACAGCTGCTACGTTTTGTTTGTGGTACTTGCCACCAGTGTCAAGTCTAGCTTTCTTGAGTCCATCAGCTTTGGTTCTAAAATAGTTGGTATACTTGCCAGCATAGCTCGGATGCTTGCTCTCAAAATGGCGTTTCAGTTTGTTCAGCTTCATCGATTCGGCTGATAGAACTTCGCAACAAATTACACATTGCGGTTTCTCGATTCCCGCTGTAAATATTCAGGTAAAACCATATTGTAAGAAATCCTCACTATATTTCCTTTTCCTGATGTTCTTCGGATCCATTGTCATTGAATGGTTTGCTAGCGAAAATATATAACAATAGCTTCAATAATACAAAACATGACACATGGCATAGTTCAGTCAAAACAGTTCATTAAAGTTTCCTATGATTTACCATTCTCTGTGTTGTTCTATTTACAAACCCAGTGTTTCTCAACCTTGACAATTTTATGGCATGTGGACTTCAACTCCCAGAACTTCACAGCCAGCAATCGCCAACTCCATGGGAGGAGTCTTACTCCTTTGGTGGAAAATCAACTCTACTATCCTGGGAAAGAAACCAGGCTCATGCAATTCAGATTTTTAGCCAGAGATCTGAGACCATGAGAAACCACAAGTCCATATTTACGTGGCCACATAACCGAGTATTCATCATGATTTGGGAGCCCAAGATGCACCACCCAACCTCAGGGAGTGTAGGCAGAATCTGCCCAATATTTGCTGAAATACATTGCACTCAGATTTCATTCTGGGAATGAAATATTAAAAAGGAAAAGAGCAGAAGAAATCAACTTTTATTCCCCATTTCCAAACCCTCTTCCTGGAAGTCATAACATGTAATTAAGCACTTCAACAAAGTAATTACTCCATTATTTGAGTAGGCAATCAATTAAGAAGTTGCACCATGTAAGGAAAGAAAAGAAAATTACACAAAAGAAAAGAAAAAGAAAAGGAAAGG
>NW_015392673.1:0-8171 GCF_001527695.2 Protobothrops mucrosquamatus
GCCCATTAAGGGTGATTGCCCTTCACCATTGATCGCCCATTAAGGGTGATTGCCCTTCTCCATCTGCATACAGTTTCATGCCCGTTGCTGGTTGGCTAACTAGCAACAGGGTCTTGCCAGCCAATGGAATTGTGTGATTACAAGCCAGGGGAATCCCATAAAAGAGGGCTCCCCTGGCCCAGAGAGCCAGTCCGGATTTCCTTTATGCCTTGCCAATAAACCAAGAGCTGACTGTCACTCGACTCGTGTCTTACTGCCTGCGCGATCTAACTCTCTCTCTCTCTCTCTCTCTCTCTCTCTCTCTCTCTCTCTCTCTCTCTCTCTCTCTCTCTCTCTCTCTCTCTCTCTCTCTCTCTCTCACACACACACACACACACACACACACTTAGAAGCAGATTGTCACTCCAATTAAATCCCTTATATATATCATAACTGAATCAATTAAATATTTGTAATCTGTATACTATTAAGGGATTTCTACTGACTTCTGGCCATCCCTCATGAAAATAAAACAGCAGATGTCTTAAGAAATAAACCAGTTGAAAATCTGGTTTTTTATTTTGCAGACTGCAGAAACAACGATGTGGGGAAAAATATTCCAGATTGTTTTGGTAAGTTGAGGTCTCCGAGGTCTAAAACAGTAGCATACAGTATTTAGTAGTCTATTAAATATTTCAACAAGGACACATGGGTATTATCTATCAAATTCAGCTTGACTCTTGAAAACCAGTTCTTCAGTTCTTCTTTTTCTTCTGAAGCTGGCCATCTGGAGTTGAATCAAGGGGTCCAGAAATAGGACACAATGAGGACTGAAATGCAGGAGTAGCACAACTTACTAAGAAAATCAGGGTTCCAAAGAGAAAAACTGTGCATCAAGGTTAGGTCCGATTTCTCTAAAAATAATGAAAAAGAGAGATTTTTCTAGTACAAACCCTCTCATCTCATTTCTCCAGCAGAAATTCTCCCTGAGTTGACGAATTCCAGAGGTAATTTGTTTTGCAGAGTTCTACTTTCCATATAGTCCTGCCATCATTGAATGAGATTCTTGTTTCCACAACTAGCTGTTCTAGCATCCGCATTCCCCATTTTTAAGATTCAAAGGAAAGAATTATAGACCAATTGTTGCCTATTTTAGATAACATCTGGCTAAAAGGTGTTGTTCAAATTCCATTAATTAATGGTTTACTACAGTATGTGCTAACTTAGAAGTGAATTACTAGATTAGAACCTGTGATAACTAAATGCAAAGAGTGGAAAGGGCAGAGAAGAGCAACAAAAATTATGAGGGGGCTGGAATTGGATATGTGTCTTCAATTATCTTGTCCTGTATTGACACACTATAATTTTTGGCTATAGAAAATACAAATATAAAACAGTACAATTACAGTTTTTTCTTTGTTGTAAATTTCAGTGAGCAAAATGGCTTATAATGTGGACAGAATAAGAAAAACCATTTCAGTGAATATTTCAGATGTCCAAAACATAGACTGTTATGTCCGTTTATGTCATCAAAGATTTGTATGTGAAGATGTGGGGCCTGTCACTTTGGTAAGTACTTCAGAGAAGCTGAAAATGTTTTATGAAATTAATTCAGCTAGCAAAACAATATAAAATTTCTTACTTACTGAAGGCATTTAAAGGGTAACATAATTCCATGAGAATTCCAAGAATAATAGAAATGTGTTTTTAAAAAATATTATTTTCCCCCTTTTTCTAAAATCTGCACCTTTCTTTCTTCCATCTTTTTTTCTTGCTTTTTTCTTCTCCCATTCCCTCTAGTATTTGAAGACATCTAATTGTGAGAAGTTAAATGAATAGAAATTCTAAGGATTTCTAAATGCAAATAATAAGATTTTGACTTGTTGCCCTTTAAAGAGAATACCAGTTTATGAAACTTGGTGGAAAAATATATGGAATAGGATATAATAAGAACTATTGGGAATTGAGCAAATTTGATAAATAAATTAGGTATAAGGAAAAAGAAAACAAGGATACATAGGCATAATTCCTAATATGATTTGGATCTTGTTGCTATGTTGGAAATCATCTTTGCTAAGTATTATGAATAAGAAAAATATCTATAAGAAGCTGTATTCAGTTCTGTGTAACCAGTGGTTAATGACTAAAGCCTATTGTGGAAATATAATGTTTTGCTTGAGAAAAAGTCAGAATAATAAATGACAAGAAAACAGGTGCATACAGTTATTCATGATACTGGGATATTATAGAGGGAAATGTGTCTGCCTTCTGGAATATCAGAATGGAATCATGAATAAAACTTAACACAGGACAAATGAAAGAAAGTATTTCCTCACTTAACCCATAGTCAAATTATACAATTTTGTAGCTACCAATATATACTGGTGGCTGCCATGTTGGGCACCTTTAAAGAGGCTTAGATTAGTTCATAATAGGTAAGCCCATTTGTAGCTATTAGTTATGAGAGCTATGGGTTAAGGTCAATCTTAGAGAATTAATTCTAGCTTTCATTCTTCCTTTCAATTGTCCAGACAACAAGATAGCTACTAGGAAATGTTGCTTGGTGCTGGAAATATAAATAGGATGGAAGACTGGGCTGGAATAAGATATATGACAATGGACATCTGATCTTCTCAGGGTGTTAACCTTATCTACTTAATCTGTAATAAGTAAAGAGGGGAATATAGAATACTAGACATCTTGACCAGCAAAAATGTTAGTGAACAACCAATGCAACACACACAGAAGGAAAACAACCACAACACACCTAACTGATCTTTTCCCTTAAAATGGAAACTCTTTTCAAAGTCAGTAGGAGACTCTTTTTCCATTAGTCTCTCTTATATTTCCTTCCTTCCCACTGACTTCATAACGATTCCTACATAAGTCTTCTTTCCTCAACCAGATCTTTAACTGAGACCTGCACCCTTTCCCTCCTATTCGACAGGGAGCTTATCTTTTTCAGGACTGTGTGCAGTTAGGAACTTCCAACAATTTCTGACCTCTTCCCCCAATAATGTCTTTGTGTCCCGATTATGGATTTCCAGTAGATATTCCTATAGTCAGTGATGGATTAGGTACTCCTTGGGGACATCTAGTAGATTTCTTGGCATGTTCTTATGTCAGTAAATATTAGACTGACCCCTGTTAATTTTGGATCATATTATATATCTGCTTTTAATGTTTAAGCTAATGCTTGAAAAAGTTAATGCAAAGACATGTAACTACAATTGTTGGAAAGCAAAGATGGGTAAACCTTTGAAGGTCTGAGCATTTCATTTGGGAGGGAGGCTGAGGGGTGTAATTGAGATTCAAAAATGTAAAATCTTTTAATCTTTATAAAAGGACAAAGATTTGTCTCCATCTCTTTTGAGTAGGATGTTATTTTTGGCACAACTGCAAAAGCATTTTCCTTCTTCCCAAGTAATCACCGCAGTCTAAACATATACATACAATTACTTTGAATAAGTCAGAAGACAGGTTTAATTCTACCATGATCCTGGAATAATCCATAAATAAATGCAAAGTTTTGGAATATTAAGCTTAAAGTGCTGAAGAAATCATCTTGTGACAGCTTGAAGACCCTGTGTGTGTGGAACAGCAAAATGACTGGATTTTTGTATAGACAGATACATCTTTCTGCAACTTTTCTGTCTATGCAAAAATGTTTGACCTATCACCTTATTATTTTATAATTTCAGATTCAGGGAAAGGATTTGATGAAATCTGTTTCTTTGCAATACACTCAGCTGCTGCCTTGTCTATGTATTGAGGTAAATGTTTCCATGTAGCTTGATGTATGAACTAGCTCAATATACAGGAATTCTTCAAATACCCATTCACAGCTGTCTACATGATTGGGTCAATATACATAGAAATCAGCTGGCACTTTGATTATGCCATTGTGGCCACCATCTTGAGATTTTTGACCACACCCTGAAGACAGCTCTGAGATCATGACTTAGAGGAGAGGGCTAATCCTAAATGGAAACCTCCCACCCATGACACACAGATAACAAAAATCTCAAAATGGTTTGCATTAGTATTACATCCAGTTTTCAATATTTAATCATTACAAAAAATAGTGAAATTCATTTTATTTAGATTTTTTTCAAAGAAGAACTGATATTTTATTTTTGGTTTATTTTTTCCTATTATACATTTATGTTATTTGATTACTCCATAAAACACCTTAGGAGAAAGGCCACATAGAAACTGTCATATGGGCAATACTTAATTGAAAAGCAATTTATGGTGATTTGAACTAATGGATGCATGTTTGGATTACAGGTGTGGCCAGCGATTTTAGATGCACGAAGAATGCAGTTGTGTCCATTCAAGAATGGCAAGTGAAATGTGCTTCTTGCTTTTTCTGAGTTGTGATTATTTTATTTTAGAAACATAAACTAATGGGCGGGAAGAATAATCTTACATGTAGCTGCCCCCCCAATAATAGGTCACTTGAGTCATTTGAGTGGGTAGCATACACAAATTGTAAAGTAAACAAACCAATAGATAAATCTGACTTCTACATTTGTGTTCCTACATTTGCTTGTTTATAAAAATTTTGGAGCGAGCCCTATAACAACAAAAAACCTGAGTGTCTGCCTTATTTTTCTAATTATGAGAATAATTGCAAAAATCTCAGCATTTCTGCGGCTATTACAAAACAGGCACATAATATTCACTCATCATTCTGATCTAATTGTAGCAAGACCATGGATTCAGGTCAGTGGTGGGGTTCAAATATGTGAACAACCGGTTCTCTGTGTAGATGCCGCTTCTGGAAGTCCATCCTGGGCCTGGGCAACAAAAAATTAGCTACCGGTTCTGTTGAACTGGTGCAAACTGGCTTAATCCCACCACTGATTCAGGTCAAATGACAGAATAGGCCATATTAGTATGATACCATAGGACATGTAGGGTCAATTATACATATATGAAATAGTAACAATACATTCTGAGGTTTATCCTTTTCTCCTGTGCCACTGAACAGAACCACAGGATTTATATTAACTTGAGAAACAGTGAAACTATTGGTTATTCCACTACTAAATAAGCACTGGAGATTTTAAGTGAAGCAGAAGGGGAAACAGGAAGGAATGACTGTCTGTCTGTTCTGATGATTTGTCCCTTTAGACTAGCAGTATTACATCTGGGCTGTGAAAATCCAGTTTACTACTAGATAGGAGCAAAGAGTAACAAAATGCTGTCTCTCTACTGCATGCTTGTGGTCATCAAGATTTATGCAGTGCTTATATGGTACCTTTTTGCTCACTGGATTAAAAATAAAAATACTGATCTTGTTTGCCTTTCAGAAAAGCAAAGCAGTGAGAACCAGCTTTTTTAAAAAACAAAGTGTTTGGGGGGATTGAATGCAGGCCTTAAGAGAGGCAAAATGAAGAAGTCTCCCATCATAGATGCTAAGTAATAAATAGCAGCAAGTTCTGAAATGCTCCACACAGGATGGGAGACTCTGTCTCTTCTCTAGGGGCAACTTTTGCATCTTCAGCTGGCACTTGCAGTATCTACAAGCTTCTTCCAACTCTGAGAAATGCTAGTTGAGACTGTGGAACAATGTGAAGTGCTTTGTTGACATGAATCAAAGTTATCATGTACATGATGCTAACTATTGTTAGAGTGTTGAGCATATGCTTAAGAAAACATTTAGGGCATAATGTAATTTATGGAGTCTCACCAAAGCCAGTGAAGTGGTATCATCTGAACATCTTTATGATGTGGTTAAGGTCATTTCTCTATTTGCCAGAGCAACCCCACTTGCACTGATGATCAAGATGCTGGTTGTTATAGTTAAAGCCCTACATGGGTCAGGTCCTGAACACTTTCAGGACCTTCTATTCTGAGTGGTTTGTGCCCATCCAATAAAATTTAGCATGGACCTCTGAATTCCATCTTTGAGGGATTCCCATTATCAGGAACCACAAAAGTGTGACTTTTCTGTAGCTGACCTGCCCCTCTCTTTTGCAAGAGTGCTATATCTGAAGGCAGGTTAGCATTAATCCTGTTGGTATTCTGAAAGCTATAAAGACCCAGCTCTCCTGGAAAAAATCTGGGGACTGGACATAGGATGGCTCTCCTTCATACATTAGCCAATACATCTAAGAAAAAGTTTGTAGATTGGCGAGCTGATATTTTTTAATTCTTTCAATTTTATTTCTGTACCATTTTTGAATGAATATTTTTGGAACTGAATGGCACATAGATTCCTGAAAATAAATGAATGTCCAAATATGAATACACACTATTTATATCCCCTTTCTACTGTCACTTAGAGTTGCCATGAAAAATTAAAAGCTCATTTGATATATATTTAGCCAGAACAATAGCATTCCCAAATGATTCACAATCCATATTTTCATGTGGACTGATATTTTTTTTTAGCTACAAGAACTGTCAGAAACTACTTTAGCATATGATAGAAACATTTTTATATCTTATGCTATGAACTGTATAAGCTTATAAAGACGAGACAAAATGTAGAATTTGAAGTCAGCAACTTCAAGTGTGATATTTAAGGGTGAGGCATGATCATAAGATGGCTTCATGTCTATTTTTTGCAACAGATAATAAAGTTTGCTAAATCAGGCTAGGCTTACTCATACTCAAAGCTGTCATAGTGTAAGCATAATAAAACATGTAACAATAGTAGTAGAGACTAACTCTGAAAAAAACATTTATTCCTTGGATACATGAAATTTGCTTCCAAATGTGCAAGTGCAGGTCTAAGTTAATCATTATACAAAATAAGCATGTGCTTAATCTCCTATTAAGTCCTTATCTCTTTCACTGCCACACTTAACTTTAGTCAGGTTCACGTAATTGTTTTATCTGCTGTATTTGACTTTAATCTGCATTGCTAAAAATATGTTTTTTGGCATAATGAGTGACTAAAGCTTAAAATTTTGTTTTGAAGGGATCATTAGATATCACATTTGTTCCCATTTCATAGAAGGAGAGCTTCCCTTCCATTGAGGGGCACCATTGTTGAGTTGTGCTTGGGACATCAGTTGGCTTTAATCCAGTCTTATGTATATGGAAAGAAAAGTAAATAAAAACAGGAAGAGAGAGAGGGCATTCTATAACTCTGTAAAGATCATACCTTCTAGCAAAATGAATTAATTCTGCAAGATTATTTGATATGGGTTTCAAACTATTGGTGATTATTTAAAAGGGATATTTTTCTGGCAAATATGCTGAAATGATAAATATGACCTGTCAGACTGAAATGCACCTCAAGGATTCTTATCTTTTCTGGCTCTGTCAATACTGTGCAGTTAAGTTGAGATTTCCCATTCAAAGGTCTGACTGCTAAGTGAATGAAAACTGCAGAATTGCCTTTGAACTCTATAATTCAGAATGAATTTCTTAGTCTTTACTCTAAAATTGAACCATAATCGAGAGACTAGCTTGTTCCCATTAAGATTAAATAGCAAGTCCTACCTCCGCTATTGAACTGGTCTGACCAAGCAAAATTCCTGGGTTTGTGGAGGTTTCTATTTATTGTATGTTCAAGCAAACATGAGTTGAAATCTTGTTTGGATATTACTCTACTAGCACAGAAGAGAAGAAATTAAGCAGACGAGGAAACAGATGTCCAGGGGGGCAGGGATGGGGATGTGCCTTAATAGCCATCTCCCCTTTTAACCTTCATGGACCTGGGCTAAGTGTTTGTATAAAACTGATAATGCTGAGCATCAAATCAAATAATGCTGAGCAGCATTATTCTAATGTTATACTGTATAGCTGTACCCGGCCACACGTTGCTGTGGCTCAGTCTAGTAAAAGCGTGTGTTGCTTTTACATCCAACAGATGGCGCTGTTTTTCAAAAAAAGCATGTTTTTACCTGTCACAGGTGTGACATCTATATAAGATAGGTATATAAAAACACGCGCCTATTCAAATGCAACGTTGCGTCAAAATTTCAAAGCAATTGGTGAAGAACTTTCAGAGATTTAAGATTTTGAACAAATGAACATTTACATTTTTATTTATATAGATTACAAATGCCTCCTTTTTGATTTTCTATGGTTGCTTATTGATTTTCTGAGGTTCTCTCACTTGGCATCCTGGTACAGTACTTCAGCTGCCATGAATCTTGAACATTGTACAGAAATGCATTCATAGCATGAAGCATGAGATTTAAAGAGGGGAAGGAATGTCAGTTACATGA
>NW_015392673.1:10195-12226 GCF_001527695.2 Protobothrops mucrosquamatus
TGATCACCCAAATCCCACATAATGATTCTAGGTGGTGTACAACAATAAAATGTGACAATTTAACCCCACCCCCAGTCCCTTTTCCCTCACAGCAGCAACAAACACAATCAAACAAGTCACTTGATCGGCTCCATATTAATCCGGGGTCCCCAAGACTACTGACAGGGAGAGATAGTTCTTCAAATAAACTGGCCCCAAGCCATGTAGAGCTTTATAAGTTTTAAAGTTTTGGTTTGAGCCAACAGAGGGCATCCCTATGTAGAACATATTACAATAGTTCAAATAGGAATTAACTATGGCGTGGGTGACTGTTACTTAAGCAGGTTATGAAATGGTCTTCTGTTAATAAGCATGTCATAGTTAAAAGAATTCTCTGTCAGCAAAGCATTGTAAGAAATGGAATCATGGTAGGTTCATTGTCAGGAAGGTATGGGGGTATGATGTAGATTTTTCAAACCAATTAATTACGAAAACCAAAATTCATTTAATAGTGAATTCAACAAGGTTAAGAACTTTTTCCAGAGGCAAGTCTAAAGGGCTAACCACCCCTTTTCTAGATGAAACTGATTCTAATCTACAGCATCCCTCTGCTCATTGTTAATACTCTTTTGAGACTCTCCCATCCCTTTTTTAGCACCAGAGATTTCTTTTACAATTCCTGCTCTTAGCAGAAATCAGATCAGATAGCCTCCATTAAAAACTAACATTCTTGTCCAAGTACAGAATAGTTTCAGTGCAGAGGGAGGAGTTGTGGAGACAAATACAGCCATGGACTAGGGTCAGCAGAGATTGGTTCCCCCCCTTCACTCCAATTGTGTTCATTATGCATGATATATCATTAAAATTTTATAGAATGTTCTTGTTCAGATGCTTGTCTTTTCAGGGTTGGCTGACAATTTAATAATCTTTTTTCAATCAGGTGAAATATTCCCGAGTTGATACACATCCAAGTCTTTGCATGAAGGTATATTATTTCCTAACAACTTATACATTTATCCAATTGCCATGTCTAAGTGAGAGGTTATGATCCTTATTCTGGTTTACGGTCTCAATACAGATTTGATTTGATTTGATACAGTAATGAACTTTTTTAGTGTGCAAGTCTCTTGTTCTGATGGAGCTTGAAACTGATAGTTTAGTAGATATGGTGGAAAAATTTATCCCACCAGGAATTCTGAAGAGTCTCTTTTCTGAACCTGGCATTTGACTTGTGTGTCCATGTGGTGGTGGGTAATTTTCCACTGAAATCAGGTGATATGTCGTTTTGAAACAAATGTCAGTTTCAGAGGAAGAATTTGTCTTAGCCATATAGTAGGGTGGAAAATAATTTTACAGCTCCTTCCCATCCTTCACAAGCCCATATCAATAGCTAACACTGCTTGAACTGTAAAATGTGTAAACTGTGTAAAAGGCACCATGTATATGTTGGCATTAAATATAATCACCTTTCAGAGATAATTTGGAAGAAAGAAGCAAGACTAATAGTGGCTTTGGGGCTGGACTTCCATCAGTGGCTTTGGGGTGGACTTCCATCAGTACGCTGATGACACTCAGCTGTACATTTCCACCCCAGGCCACCCCAACGATGCCCTTGACGTGATGGCCCATTGCCTGGAGGCCGTACGGGTCTGGATGGGGAGAAACAGACTCAGGCTCAACCCTTCCAAGACCGAGTGGCTGTGGTTGCCGGCGCCTCGGCATAGTCAGCTGACGCCATCGCTGACTATAGGGGGCGAAACTCTGGCCCCCTCAGAGAGGGCGCGCAACTTGGGAGTCCTCCTGGATCCACGGCTGACATTGGATGATCATCTGTCGGCCGTGACCAGGGGGGTGTTTTATCAGGTTCGCCTGATTCACCAGTTGCGACCTTTTCTGGACCGGGACGCCTTGCGCACAGTCACTCATGCTCTCGTCACCTCCCGCCTGGACTATTGTAATGCTCTCTACATGGGGCTCCCTTTGAGGAGCACCCGGAGGCTTCAACTGGTCCAGAATGCGGCCGCGCGGGCGGTGTTGGGAGGGACTCGTCGC
>NW_015392673.1:12764-17276 GCF_001527695.2 Protobothrops mucrosquamatus
AGCTGCACTGGTTGCCAGTGGCCTTCCGGGTGCGCTTTAAGGTGTTAGTTACCACCTTTAAAGCGCTCCATGGCACAGGACCTGGTTATCTCCGAGACCGCCTTCTGCCACAGATTTCCTCCCATAGACCGGTACGCTCCCACAGAGTGGGTCTCCTCAGGGTGCCGTCGGCCAAGCAGTGTCGGCTGGCGACCCCCAGAGGGAGGGCCTTCTCTGTGGGTGCCCCCGCCCTCTGGAACGAACTACCCCCCGAGATCCGGATGATTCCGGATCTCCTTACTTTCCGCCGCGCCCTCAAGACATGGCTTTTCCAGAAAGCAGGCCTGGCCTAGGGAGGATTTTAAATCGGGTTCATTTTTTAGAAAATTTTAAACAGCACAACTTTAAAATATTTGGTTTTAATTGGTTTTATCTGGTGGGGATTGTAAATATGTTTCTGTTTTTAAATATGTTGTGAGCCGCCCTGAGTCCCGTTGGGAGAAGGGCGGGATATAAATCAAAATAAATGAAATGAAAATGAAATAAACACTTTTGTTGACCCAGAATGCTAATTGTACATAAAAAGTTACGGTAGAAAAGGTATCCAACAGTATGGTCTGGATCATCCATTGTTGCAAACAGTGGTAGGTTTAACACAGTTTATTGAACAAACCACAATTGGCTCATACACTGCATGAATCCGTAAACCATGGTTTTTAAAGGGCAATGGCTAATTTATATCAAATTCATACTAAAATTTTGAATAATTTTGGCATAGCATGACTGATAAATCCAGCTCATGTGGGTCAAAAAGCTATAGATATGGTAAGGAATTAACATATAGTGGATCATAAATTGGAATATGATGCAAATTATAAATTACTGTTACATTATTCCCACTACCCTTCATTAAAATATCTAGGAAGAGTTTCATCGTTTAATTTTATGGATATTTGTTCAAAGGTTTATCTGATTGGTTGTAATGGGCTTACTCTTTAGGATGCAGCCATAAGTTGCTCTATTATTTCTTTGGTCTCATTAACCTTATAAGCAACATTGTCATTCAGTCTGATAGGACAATTTCTCCAGAGACAGAGATTCAATCCATTCAACATTTTGCTTCAGTTTATTGCAATGGAAAATTCAGGCTGGATAACTCAAATTAAATGTTAATTTCTTTTAAACCTTTTTAGTTTGCAACTGAGGACAACATCTGGGTTAAATGCCCATTCAATCATGGACAATTTCAAGGTAAAATATTAATTGTAATGTAATGTAATTGTAATTCATAATGGATTAAATGATTAACAATAACCAAAGCATATAGAAATAGTTTGGTCTATACATAGCATAACATGTAAATGATTTCATTATTACTATCATTTAAACTTTTTTAAAAATTTTAAGTAGTGTGAGAATATATCTTTTGATTTGTGATATGTTTGTGATAAAATGATAAAATTCCCAGGAGAAGAGGAAATGCATTTCAGAGGAGCAAGAGACAATACAGTTTAGACAGTTTCTGTGGGAAAAAGAGAGTGAAGACAACTCCTCTCTAATAGTTCCCATATTATATGTTTTATGGTACAAGTCTCTTTCTTGGTTTTTGGAACATGACAATTTTTCATCATATAGTGTGTATAGTGTTTATTCCTTTAGAATAAATCAAACATTTTCTAAGCTATAGGGACATTCATTGAAGTGCAACTTTTGACATGGAAGTCATCATCTATTAATTATACTAGCTGCTGGTTTTCATCATGTTCCAATAAAATTCCCATACAGAATTTCCATCACCAAAACTGCAGTGAAATATTAAATTTATTTCAGCCAATCCGGTAAAGTCCTAATTTTAATGAAAAGAAGTTTAGTATGTGTTTATGAATTCCTTGATCGTCTCTGGTTTTTTTAGATAGGATGTCCTTATAATTCATTGCCCACATAAGAAAGCAGAACAAGCAGTTAATTTAATTGATAGGTCTTCAATAGATTGTTCTTCATATAAGGAATACTTTAATACAAATTGCTTTTTATGATTAAAACTACAAACACAGATCCACTGAAAGATAGGAATCACTTAGTAGATACTTAAATCCCTATCTACTTATCTGCTAATTCTGTATATTAAATAGTTGAAGGAGTTATCCAAAACCTGCAGGCGAGTGTCAGTCCCAAAGATCATCTCATCTGCATGACATCAGAGTTATTTGTGAAAGGTTGATTCACATACATCTCTGTTCCATAAGCTCCCTCCAAAAGCCAGTTACAATTCAGTTTTTCATTCTAATGGAAATCATCTGTACACTGACTATTTCAGACTGAGGCTGATTGTCTATTAATCATTCAGATCAAGCTGGAATCTGCAATTTAGGCAGATTTAGATTAATATTTTCCAGTTACTCCTTATTCCTTTCACATTTTTAGTATATTCCGATATGAGTATAAATTACTAATTAAGAATTATGAGTTTAACTTAATCTGGGGTGACATTTTAAAGTGCATGAAAGCACCACACCTTTGCTGGAATCTTTGTAGGTATCCAGCCCAGGGCTAGTATTTGTTGGAAACTTTGTTAAAAATTGGAGGTTTTCCAGCTTTATTCTGATCGTTTGATTGTTTATTATGCTCCTGAAGGAATGAATTTTCATATATTTTTTCCAATAGCTTTCTTAGGATCACATGGCCAAGTTAGGCATTTTACACAATACAGAATAACAGAGTCGGAAGGGACCTTGGAGATCTTCTAGCCCAACCTTCTGCTCAAGCAGGAGACCCTATACCATTTCAAACAAGTGGATGTCCAGTCTATTCTTAAAACCCTCCAGTGATGGAGCACCCACAATTCTGAATGCAAGACATTCCATTGCTTAATGGTTCTCACTGTTAGGAAATTTCTCCTTAATTCCAGGTTGCTTCTCTCCTTGATTAGTTTCCATCTATTGTTTTCTTGTCTTGCCTTCTGGTGCTTTGGAAAATAGCTTGACCCCCTCTTCTTTTTGTTCAAATATCGGAACACTGCTACCATCTCTCCCTTAGTCCATCTTTTCTCTAGACTAGCCATACCCAGTTCCTGCAGCCAACATTTTTGCCAACAGATTTGAATTAAATTGAATTGACGAACGTAGAAGGTTTTGATTGCAGATTTTAGAAGTAGAAATAAGACTCTTCGAGCGGAGGATGCTTTTGGAGCTCGGTTCCATCATAATATTATAAAAATGTAAAATTATGAGTGTATGAAATATTTTTTAAAAAGAATGTTTACCATAGGGCTATGAGAATACATTTTATTATTATTTGTAAGCCTAAGAATGGAATAAACATCCGGTGTGGTGTAGAGGTTAGTGAGTTAGACTAGGTCAAGGAGACCCAGGTTCAGCTTGAAATTCAGCAGATGAACTGGTTCGGTCACCCTTTCTAAACCCAGTCATAATAATAAGGTATGTCAACTGAAATATTACTAATCCAGTTAGGATTACATATCAGTTTGATGGGTTTCTTTCTGTTCTCAGCTTGGAAAATGCGACTTGCTGTGATAGAACAACAAATAGAAGTTTCTTTCATGTCACATTTTGAAGCAGAGTTTTCAGTACTTGTATGTAACAGGACCAACTTGCATTCATGCAACTCTACTGGGACCCTCAAAGCCTTTTCAGTGGTTAGTGCAACTTTTTATGTTTCAAAGATGCTTAAGCAAATCCAGTGTGAAGGAGATATGCCTGTGAAATTCATTTCAGATAAAAATGCTAAGAATCATGCAATGCATGAGAAACATTTATGTTAGAAAGAACTATATGTCTATATGTACACTTACCATGCTCACAATTATTCACACATATGAACATAAGTTCTTAATGCTGCAATATATTTAAATCATAGTGAACAACTACATACATACAGTTGGACTGTAGCTATGATGAAATGTAGTGAGGAGGTGGATTTCCAGGAGGGAGGTGATGTATTGCAGAAGTGTAAGAAGCAACACAGAATATATTGTGGATGCAGATAGTAAAACTCTCAGTCTGACAAGATTGTGTGTGTCTCTGTGTGAAACAATAAACACTCAGCTCAGAAGAAACATCACATTTCATTCTTGACAGTAGGCAAGGGATTTTCTCTAAAAGTAGACATATATTTGAAAAAATCTTGAAATGTTCTTTAGCGCTATGCTGGGAAATGATGATTTGAAGACAAAGTTTCCATATTGACTTTTACATACTGACTCCTTCCAAATTTTCTCATAGTAATTTCACAGCCAGCAATTGTTGCTGACCTAAAAACTTATTTCTTGTTCATAGAGATATTTTTCTTTCAATGCTCCCAGAGATTACACCTGCATTTTCAGTATGCAAAACAATATGCAATATTGTATAATGTTTAAAATGAAATATTTATTAAATATTTATTAAAGAAAGATTGGCCATCAAACTCTTAATTCCAGACTGATTTAAATAAATTGGAAATTCCCTCCTAGATTTTATTCCAGAAACCCAACAGAGACGGAGTATTATTTTTTGGGATGGGAGGGTGGGGTAT
>NW_015392674.1:0-5148 GCF_001527695.2 Protobothrops mucrosquamatus
TAGAAGACCTCCAAGGTCCCTTCCAACTCTATTCTGTATTCTGAGGACAGAGTCTGGAAGGTCAGACTCTCTCCTAGAGACATAGTCTACAGTTTCCTGCAGAATTCGAAGAATTGTGAGATGGTGAGTGAGGTTGTTTTCCCCCCTCTGGGCAGCTGGATTTGTTGCGTGTGTGTGTTTCACACTTGCGAGAGGAAGACGACAGAATCTGGAAGCCTTAATTTAGCTCACACTACTGTCCTTATTTGCAAGGAGTTTCAAAACTGGAAGGCCAAAAATAGGCATGTCTATCATGTCACTACTACTACCAGAGAATAAGGAGTGTGTCATAAGACTCCCACGGGCAGCCTGCCAGATGACAACTTGCAAGGAATGCAGGAATAACAGTCAAGCCATTTTAATTGATTTTTGAGTGTTAAGTCCAGCTGCTTAGGAACAATAACCTCAGCCCACTCCAGTCTTCAGCTTAAATTAGCTGCCTCAGAAGAGCAGAATAAGAGCAGAGTTGACGTCCACAAGTCTTAAAAGTGGCCAAGTTTGAGGACCCCTGTTCTACACGGTGGTGTAGGGGCAGGCCAGATTCAACACCACCGAAAAAAGAGAGATCCAAACACACAACAAAACAAGCGATGTAGATGCTTCTCTTTTTTCCTTGCCCTCAAAAAAGTACTTGTTTCAAGCAGGAGATCGCAGATGCAAGCAATGGGAGCAATTTCTTCTTCCTTGTTTAAGGGACATCTAAAAACCAGCCCACCTCCACCTGGCACCCTCCACAGAGGCTGAGATTTCCATCTGGGCATATTTTTTTTATTTATTTTTTTAGTAGAGAAAAGTCTGAGAAGCCAACTAAAGATTGATTTGTTAAAACCACCTGCGAGCTCTGTAGGTAGACTGTTCTACCTACAGAGACTAAAACATGTGAAGAACGGTTGCTGGGATTGGGTATGTCTAGTTTAATGAAGAGAAGGATGAAGAAGGGACATGACAGCAATGTTCCAATATCTCAGGGGCTGCCACAAAGAAGAGGGAGTCAAGCTATTCTCCAAAGCACCTGAAGGCAGGACAAGAAGCAACGGATGGAAACTAATCAAGGAGAGAAGCAACCTAGAACTAAGGAGAAACTTCCTGACATGGAGAACCATTAAACAGTAGAACGGCTTACCTCCAGAAGTTGTGGGGTCTCCATCACTGGAGGATTTTAAGAAGAGACTGGACACCAAACTTGGTAGACTTTGAAAAAAAATTGGACATATAGAGATATTCTAAATACTGATGGGACTTTAAGATCGAGACAAGAACTGGAAAATCAGGGTATCAACCTGTCGCGGTGGGCACATCTACAGATGCAAAATAGATATGAAAAAGATGTGAAATTGTATGGGTTTTATTAAAGAACAAGCTGTATTTGATAAGATATTGTTAACTTCTGATGAGAAATTAATTAAGAAAATGTATAATTTTTTGTTAATTTTGAAGATGGAAAGTGAACAAGTTAAAGAAACAATGGTAAGGTGGGCGGAAAACTTTGGTTATAACATAGAACTAGAAAAATGGCAAAAATTATGGGAGAGAAACTATAAATTGACAATGTCAACTTCGTATAAAGAAAATTTATATAAAATGCTTTATAGATGGCACTTGCCACCAGCAAGATTAGCAAAAAGGTTTAAAAATATGTCAGATAGATGTTGGAAATGTAAACATAACTCAGGCACATATTATCATATTTGGTGGACATGTGGTAAAGCAAAGGCTTATTGGAAAAAGATACATGTTTGGTTAGAAAAAATGTTGGGAGAACATGTGGAATTTAAACCTGAACTTTTTCTACTAGGTATAATGCCAGAAAAGACTAATAAACAAAGTTTATATTTGGCTTTACACATCATAACAGCAGCAAGAATAGTCTTCGCGCAATATTGGAAAAATGAAGCAGTACCACCAGAGGAAGAAGTAATTAAAAAAATATTGGAATGCACAGAGATGGACAGATTAACTATGAGATTGAAAGATAAAGAAGAAACAGAATACTACCAAATCTGGGAGTTATTCTACAAATGGCTAGAGGAAAGAACCAAGGATTAGGAATTGATTATGTATTAGCATTTTTGAATCCAGACAGCACGCCGGTTGAAAAATTAACACACGTAAGAGAAAAACTAATAAAATCCTTATAAAAAAGAGAAGAGACTGGACAGCCACTTGTCTGATATTGTAAAGGGTCTGCTGCTTGAGCAAGGGGTTGGACTAAAAGACCTCCGAGGTCCCTTCCAGCTCTATGCTGATCCTGTTCCATTCTTCTACAGATCTTATTGTCAGGAATTTTATCCTTCTATTTCAATAAAATCTACATCGCCGGGAGTTATCCCCGCTATTTTTCATTCTAGTTTCTGAAGCCACGGGAGATACTTCTTGGCTATTTTCCCTTGATGGATCACATCTCCTTTTCCCATTCTCTCCTGTCTTGCTTTTTTAAAGTCCAACTTTCAGAACCAGAGGTAGCTGCAGGGAACACGATTGAGTGGAGAAACCTACATTTGATCGCCAGGCTGATGTCCTTGCTTTTCCATATTCAGTTCATGTCCATGATTGCTGTGCAACCCAGAGCAATCTGACATTTTATTTCTGCGCTGCACTAGCACCAGGTAATTTAGGGAGTGTCAGGACTGCAATCCTGCTGCACAAGCCAGGCTTCGCCAGATGCCGGTCTGCCATAAGCAATTGGGGGGGGTAGGAGCTGTGGGGAGGTGAAGGGGAGGTTGGGGTAAGGGAATCGAAAATATTCTTTGTGATGTGGTAAGGCCACACTTGGAATACTGCATCCAGTTTTGGTCACCACGATGTAAAAAAGATGTTGAGACTCTAGAAAGAGTACAGAGAAGAGCAACAAAGATGATTAGGGGACTGGAGGCTAAAGCATATAAGGAACGGTTGCTGGAATTGGGTATGTCTAGTTTAATAAAGAGAAGGACGAGGGGGGACATGATAGCAGTCTTCCAATATCTCAGGGGCTGCCCCAAAGAAGAGGGAGTCAAGCTATTCTCCAAAGCACCTGAAGGCAGGACAAGAAGCAATGGATGGAAACTAATCAAGGAGAGAAGCAACCTAGAACTAAGGAGAAACTTCCTGGCAGTGAGAACAATTAACCAGTGGAACAACCTGCCTCCAGAAGAGGTGAATGCTCCAACACTGGAAGTTTTTAAGAAGAGACTGGACAACCATTTGTCTGAAATGGTATAGGGTTTCCTGTCTGAGCAGGAGATTGGACAAGATGACCTCCAAGGTCCCTTCCAACTTTATGATGATGATGATGATGATGATGATGATGATGATGATGATGATGATGATGATGATGATGATGATGATGATGTCTCGTGGGAGCCACCTGCAGTTCCAAGGTCATGCAATGGAATGTAACACCCAAACAATTTGTCTGAATGTAATTGGACAGTTGGAGATACCGAGGGGGGAAGGTTGGGAGAAGGGAAGAGTTAACCAGAAGTCTATGGAGATTCTCAGCCATGCAGATCATGGTTGTCCCAAAGGTGCTTTTTCAAGAGGCAACTGGACTTTCTTGTTTTTCTTTGAAGACGTTTCGCTTCTCATCCCAGAAGCTTCTTCAGCTCAATTCACTTTGTCTATTTGACCTCAAGAGAGTTGCTTCTTGGATGAGAAGTGAAACATCTTCAAGGAAAAACAAAGAAAGTCCAGTTGCCTCTTGAAAAAGCAGTTAACCAGATACTTTGGGTGCGAAAGTTCAGATCCAGCTTTGCTACCCTGTATTCACTTGGCTCTAGTAAAGTGTACTTTCGTTAACAATGGCTTCGAGGGTCTTTCTTTTCTAACTGACCAAGTTGGGACCGCTGACATTAAGCCAGATCTGAACTCAGGAAGGTCTCCTGATCTGCTTGCCTCGCCCACCGTGCAGCTGAGGGCTCAGCTCCCCAGCCACCATTTCTTCATCCGAGCTTCCGAGAGTCATTCCCATGTACCATTACAGACATGCATGTGCACTTTCTCTAGACCTCTATGTAGGAGAGAGGAGAGAACTACAAGTCTGTATTTTCAACTGTGTGGCGGTATGGCTATTGATTGAGCACTCTGGTACACAGTTTCTGTATGAAGATTTATTCCTGCCTGGCGTTTCTGCATGAAGATTTATCGCCAATTCACCACTGGCATAAAGGTGCTTCATCCAGGGACATTTTACTACGCTGCTTAAAATCAATCTTACCTTTTCCAGAAAGAAAAACATGCAGAGCAGCTGCTCAGACAGGACTGCTGAGCAAAGCTCCAGACAAATTAGATTAAAGAGGGAAGGCCAGAATTTATACTAGCCAGATGTATTGAGATGAGATAAAGGATATTTTGTTCTTTCACAGTTTCCAGATTGCTGCTCGAGACCCAGTTCAGATAGCCATCCATCCAAGTGGTCACTGAAAGTCCAATGTTCCATGAACGTGTTCTATCTCATTCAGACAACCTTGTTCGGATTCAGAGGCCGAGCAAGATCAGACCTGATTTATACTTGGATGGGAGAAACCAGGGAATCCCAAGAGGCTCTAGGCAAGACTGGGAAGAAGGCAGTGGCAGACCATCTCCATAGGTTTGTCAGGAAAGCTACATGGATGTGTGTTGGGAAGCACCCAGTCTGGCAGGGAGATAGGATCAAGTGAGGCGGTAGCCTGGCATCACTGCGTCACCACAAAAAGAGCTAGGTCCAAACCCCTTTAAGTTCAGATGAACAGAATAACAGTATAACAAAGTTGGAAGGGACCTTGAAGGTCTTCTAGTCCAACCCCCTGTTTAAGCAGATAATGGAATCTGTGGATAACCTTGGGGGACAAAGGCAACTATCAGAGAATAACAGGATAACAGAATAACAGAATTGGAAGGGATCTGGGTCCAATCTCTTCTTAAAAACCTCCAGTGTTGGAGCACCCACAACTTCTGGAGGCAAACTGTTCCACTGATTAAAAGTAGCAACAATGATGCATTGGAAGATCTGCAAGAAATATCATTTGCCTGGTGGGACCATAAAATAGAGAAAGGCCCAGAAAATGAAGAAGCCAAAAGGGCTCTGGGACTTTAGAATTCAAACTGACAGGCACCTGCTGCACAACACGCCAGATTTAACAACAACAGATA
>NW_015392674.1:6095-7781 GCF_001527695.2 Protobothrops mucrosquamatus
GGCCGGTACGCTCCCACAGAGTGGGTCTCCTCAGGGTGCCGTCAGCCAGACAGTGCCGGCTGGCGACCCCCAGGGGGAGGGCCTTCTCGGTGGGAGCCCCCACCCTCTGGAACGAACTACCCCCAGAGATCCGGGTGATCCCGGATCTCCCCTCCTTCCGCCGCGCCCTAAAGACATGGCTTTTTCAACAAGCGGGTCTAGCCTAGGGAATTTTAGTGGGGTTTTTAAGGGTAATTTTAAGGGTAATTTTAACGATTGGCCTTTTCAAATATTTTCTTTTAATTTGGTTTTAATGGATATTTATTGTACTGTGGTTTTATAAGGCTGTTAGCCGCCCTGAGTCCGGTGAGGAGAAGGGCGGGGTACAAATTAAATTATTATTATTATTATTATAAAAGTCAGCTTTATTTGGAAAAGCTTACATCCAGAGACAATACTTTTAACACCATCAAGCATTCACATCTGCCTATCCTAGGTCTTTGGAAAGGGCTTAATACTTAGACCAAAATGCCAAGCCCAGTCTGAACATCTGGCTGATTGTGCCAAGAACCATAATAATAGAGCACCACTTGAACACCACTGGCATTGACAAAATCCCCATCGGTCAATTGCAGAAGGCAGCTTTACTTGGAACAGCTTACATCCTGTGATGATACCTCTAACATCATAAAACATCCACATCTGTCTATCCCAGGTACTCGGGAAGGATTCGATAGTTAGACAAAAATGCTAAATCCAGTTTGAACATCTGGCTGACTGTGATGAACCAATCATAATAATCTTTCGGCCCATGACCTGATGACTATTGGAAATACTGAAACTAAACATCTGGCTGGCTGCGATTAACCAATTAATCTTTTGGTTCTTGATCTCACTGTTGGAAATACTGAAATTATCTGCATAGCCTTGAGAATACGATGGTCTTCTTGGAGCACTCTTGGGTTCTCCTTGCTCTCCCTCGTACCTCTAAGATCCCTCTTGACTTCTTCATCTGCTGGATAAACCTGGGGTTTATCACACGCCATGGCCACCTCTTACCTTCCCGTCGGTGGTTACAGCCGCAAAGACGGTGGAGGAATAAGGTGCCCAGGCCACGTCGCCAACTGCAGAATTCAGGTCGTAGATAAACATGGGTGTCCTGCAAAGAGAAGATCCAGCGGGTCAGGCAGGACTTAGAGATGGGAAGGCCTGGAAAAGAACTCAGAAAAATTGAAAAAAACCCAGGGTTTTTTTCCCCGTTTTTTTTCCTTTTTTCCAAAGCCATTTGGGGGGGAGAAACAGAAAAAAATCTGTTTTTCCCCCCATTTTTTTTCCAGGCCTTCCCATCTGTAGCAGGACTGCAGGATTTTGTCCTGCCCAGGGAGGGGACAATTTTTGTAGGACCAGAGGGGGTCCAAATACGCATGGCCAGGCCCCCAGGCAGTGGTGGGATTCAGCCAGTTCGCACCAGTTCGGCAGAACTGGTAGCTAATTTTTTGTTGCCCAGCCCCAGAATGGACTTCCGGAAGCGGCATCCACACAGAGAACCGGTTGTTCACATATTTGAATCCCACCACTGCCCCCAGGGAAAGCTGGTTGTAGAGAGAAAGCTAGATAGCTAGAAAGCAAAGCAGGAAGGTTCAAGGGAGTAGAAGGCGAAGATGTTTTCCAGAACTAAACCCATCAAGAAACACCACTGAGAAGGAG
>NW_015392674.1:8655-13246 GCF_001527695.2 Protobothrops mucrosquamatus
TTGAGTAGGTCTTTGAGCACTGCAAATGATAGGATTATCATTATCATTGTCATCATTATCATCATTAATTAATTAAATTTATTGGTCACCCATCTTACCTGTTTAGTGATTCTGGGCAACTTACAACATCAAGAATGAAAAAGAGCTTGGCAAAAAAGTTTTGGCTTAAGATACTTAAGATGACTAAAATACAGATAGAGTTTAAACCAGAACTGTTTTTGTTAGGAATATTAGGAGGTCAGTATGAGAAGGAGAGAATGAGTATTTAATATTGCATGTTTTGACAGCAGCGAGAATAGCATTTGCCCAATACTGGAAAAATGAAAACTTACCAACCGAAGAGATTTTAATTAAGAAAATTTTAGAATGTGCAGAAATCCCGCTAGACTAACTTTAGAGATTAAAGAGAAAGAAGATTCAGTTTATTTTAAAACGTGGAATAAATTTTACCAATGGTTAGCAAAAACGAACTAGTGAGAAATGAATGTGATATGTTATTTTGAATATATATTAGCAAGAAGAATGATATGTATTGACCAATTGATATTGTTTATGATTATTGTTTATCATATTCACTACTGCTATTTAATATTGTCTTAATTAGTGTTAACTGAGCATATGTACCCGGACAATAGTCTGTTTGCTAAAGCTGGAAAATGTTATTGGGGGCAACCCCGATGTTGTTCCCAATCCTGTCCCAATCCCAATCCCGATCCTGACCCCACCCTGAACCTTAATCCCTACCCTGGTCCTATCCCTTCCCTAACCCCATAAAACTCAATAAAAACCTTTATAAAAAAAAGAATGAAAAAGAGCTTGGCCTATGGCATCGCCACAAAGATGATAAGGGGGCTGGAGGCTAAACCACCTGATAAACGACTGAGGGAACTAGCTATGCCTACTTTAATACAGAATAACAGAATAACAGAGTTGGAAGGGACCTTGGAGAACGTCTAGTCCAACCCCCTGCTCAGACAAATGGCTGTCCACTCTCTTCTTGAAAACCTCCAGTGTTGGAGCACCCACAACTTCTGGAGGCAAGTCGTTCCACTGATTCATGAAGAGAAGGCTTAGGGGAGACTTGGTAGCATCTTCCAATATTTGAGCGGCTGCCACAGAGAAGAGGGGTCAACTTATTCTCCAAAGCATCTGAAGGCAGGACAAGAAGCAATGAGTGGAAACTAATCAAGGAGAGAAGCAACCTGGAACTAAGGAGAAACTTCCTAACAGGGAGGACAATTAACCAGTGGAATGGTTTGTCTCCAGAAGTTGTGGGTGCTCCATCATTGAAGGTCTTCAAGAAAAGATTGAACAAATATTTGTCCAGGATAGGATGAGGACTCCTGCCTTGGGCAGGGAGGCTGGGCTAGAAGACCTCCAAGGTCCCTTCCACCCCTAGGAGTTTACGTATGATTCTAACTAGATCCAGCGGGGATTCCTGTAATGTGACCTTTAAACCTGGTTTGAGACCTTCAGCTGACTTGGAAGCAGGTCTACAGAGAAGATTTCTCCCTGCCCCCCTTTCCCAACGCACTTCTAAGCACGAGCATAACCATCCCCACATAAAAATGCAAACTGCCTCTTTCCCTAAATCACGCTCATCATCCTTAGCCGTTAAGATTTATTACAGCTCAGCATGTTGTAAAGCAGCGGGGTCCTGCTTCAGGGAAACTGAAAATAGCCAAGAGCAAATTTCACGTCCACGGTTGTTGGTTGTTTTTTTTTTCTTTTAAGGGAAAATCAGGCTGACTTTTGGATTCTTTCTTAAATCATTGTGCCAAGGTTACTAAGAGGACGGCTTCACCCTCCGTACCAATAAACCCAGGCAGCGATGCCCTTCTCGTCTGTCTGCCTCTTCTTCTTCTTCTTGTGCCATGTCCATTATCGGACGTTGGCGATCCTGTTTTTATCAGCAGCCGTACGAAAAAGTGCTGCTGAGTTTTGTCCAAACCAGTCCCTTAGATTTTGAGCCATGATGTTCTTCTTCTGCCTGGACCTCGTTTGCCTTCAATCTTTCCCTGGAGGATTAAATGGAGTATGTCCTATTTTCCTGGGTGTCGCATCACATGTCCGAAATATTCTAATTTTCATTTTTTAATTGTTTTGATGATTTTCCTTGGCTTTCCCAGGCGGCTTATCACCTCCTCATTTCTGATCTTGTCAGCCCAGCTTATACATAACAGCCGCCTGTAAATCCACATTTCAAATGCTTCTAGTCTCTTCAGGTGGCCTTCTGTCAGAGACCAACTCTCTACTCCATAAAATATAACATCTGACAAGCCTGATTTTCAGTCTTAAGCTTATGTCATGACTGCAGAAGGAAGACCTTTTTCATTTTGAAGAATGCTGTTCGGGCTTTTTCTATCCTTGTCTTTACTTCAACGGTCACGTCCCAGCTTTCATGTAAATTAGAACCGAGGTGCGTGATCCTTTCAACTTTTTCTAGTGGTATTCCTTCTGAATTTATTGGTGGTAAATTAACGGGTTTTTGCCTCTCTGGGGCAAGCTGATCTATCAGGAGCTGAAAATGGCAGCAGACACTTTACCAGCATCAATTCACAACGATGCAACAGAGACAAAAGCACAGGTAGTCCTCGACTTACAATGTTTTCCTTTGGTGGCCGTTCGAAGTTACAGCGGCACTGAAAAAAATGGACTCGTGACCCATTTTTCACACTTACGGCCGTTGCAGCATCCCCACCGTCACGTGATCCAAATTCAGACGCTTGGCAACTGGCTCGTATTTATGACGGTCGCAGTGTCCCGGAGTCATGTGATCCCCTTTTGTGACCTTCTGACAAGCAAAGCCAATGGGGAAGCCAAGATTCACTTAACAATCGTCTTACTAGTTTAACAGCTGCAGTGATTCACTTAATAACTAATAATAATAATAATAATAATAATAATAATAATAATAATAATAATAATAATAAAGTTGGAAGGGACCTTGGAGGTCTTCTAGTCCAACCCCCTGTTCAGGCAGGAAACCCTATACCATTCCAGACAAATCGCTGTCCACTCTCTTCTTAAAGACTTCCAGTGTTGGAGCATTCACCGCTTCTGGAGGCAGGTTGTTCCACTGGTTAATTGTTCTAACTGTCAGGAAGTTTCTCCTTAGTTCTAGGTTGCTTCTCTCCTTGATGAGTTTCCACCCGTTGCTTCTTGTCCTGCCTTCAGGTGCTTTGAAGAATAGGTTGACTCCCTCTTCTTTGGGGCAGCCCCTGAGATATTGGAACATTGCTATCCTGTCCTCCCTCGTCCTTCTCTTCGTTAAACTAGACTTACCCAATTCCAGCAACCGTTCCTTATATGTTTTAGCCTCCAGTGCCCTGATCATAGGCAGGAAACTCTATACCATTCCAGACAAATGGCTGTCCAATCTCTTCTTAAAAACCTCCAGTGTTGGAGCATTCACCGCTTCTGGAGGCAGGTTGTTCCACTGGTTAATTGTTCTTCTAACTGTCAGGAAGTTTCTCCTTAGTTCTAGGTTGCTTCTCTCCTTGATTAGTTTCCATCCGTTGCTTCTTGTCCTGCCTTCAGGCGCTTTGGAGAATAGCTTGACTCCCTCTTCTTTGTGGCAAGGAAGGTTGTAAAAATAGGACAAACTCACTTCACAAATGTTTTGCTTAGCAGCAGAAATATTGGGCTTGCTTGTGGTCGCAATTTGAGGACTGTCTGTATTTTTAAAGGCGAGAAACCGAATGAACATCCTAAATGTGGTTCTTCAGGCCCAGGAAGGATAAGAAGTATTGATTGAAGAGGTGAAGTCAGCAAATTCAGGTATTGGGAGCGATTTACAAGACACTTCTTAATGAAAAGGTTGCTGTTGAATTGCAATATTGACCCGCGGGCTTGACTGATAATTGCAATTTACATCCCTTGTTTTTATTTTAATGGGTTTGACATCTCTTCTGATGTGCCCTCTTTAAAAGTTGGGTCAACGTAGGGTCCCCGTGCTTGCTGATAGCGACCAAGGGGCAGTGGAGCAGCTGTATCTTTGGGTATGTTGGTAAGTCCCTTCTCCAGTGCCTTTGTAATTTCAGAAGGTCACTGAAGGAACGGTTGTAAGTCAAGGATTATCTGTATCCTAGAGGCTCTAGTAATGCTACTGCTCCTGTTATTAAAGGTTTCTCTCTGATTTTGGACAGCAGAGATTCAAAATTCATAATCTCTGCTTTCCCAAAAGCATTTGCAAAATAAGAACAGAACAGAACAGAATAGAATAACAAGAGTTGGAAGCAATCTTGGAGGTCTTCTAGTCCAACCCCCTGCTCAGGCAGGAAACCCTATACCAGTGATGGTGAACCTTTTAGAGATCGAGTGCCCCAAAACCACCCCGTCCGCCCCTACTCCGCCTTCCCCCTGTCTGCCTGCAGGGCCACCCACCCCCCTCCATGGCCCACCGCAGATTGCCCAAGCGACCCTGCAGCACCATGGCGGCCACGCCCTCCACATGCGCCCTACAGCATCATCTGCGCGCGATGGGGGGCGAGGGCAGAGTATTATTATTATTATTATTATTATTATTATTATTATTATTATTATTATTATTATTATTATTATTATTATTATTATTATTATTATTATTATT
>NW_015392674.1:14365-23729 GCF_001527695.2 Protobothrops mucrosquamatus
CGAGAGCATGAGTGACTGTGCGCAAGGCGTCCCGGTCCAGAAAAGGTCGCAACTGGTGAATCAGGCGGACCTGATAAAACGCCCCCCTGGTCACGGCCGACAAATGGTCTTCCAATGTCAGCCGTGGATCCAGGAGGACTCCCAAGTTGCGAGCCCTCTCTGAGGGGGCCAAAATTTCGCCCCCTATAGTCAGCGATGGTGTCAGCTGACTATGCCGAGGCGCCGGCAGCCACAGCCACTCAGTCTTGGAAGGGTTGAGCCTGAGTCTGTTCCTCCCCATCCAGACCCGTACGGCCTCCAGGCAACGGGTATTGTCCCTGCTTCCTGGCTGCCATGTCCTTGGATGCGCTGCTCCACGTGGGCCGTGCCTGGGGGGTGACTCTCCTCCGGGGGGCTGCTGGTGAGGACGGGGCTGCGGGGGAGGTGGGGCTGGGGTGACAGCGCGTGTGCCCACAGAGAGGGCTCTGAGTGCCGCCTCTGGCACGTGTGCCATAGGTTTGCCACCACTGCCCTATACCGTTCCAGAAAAATGGCTGTCCAATCTCTTCTTAAAAACTTCCAGTGTTGGAGCATTCACCGCTTCTGGAGGCAGGTTGTTCCACTGGTTAATTGTTCTAACTGTCAGGAAGTTTCTCCTTAGTTCTAGGTTGCTTCTCTCCTTGATGAGTTTCCATCCGTTGCTTCTTGTCCTGCCTTCTTCAGGTGCTTTGGAGAATAAGTTGACTCCCTCTTCTTTTTGGCACCCCCTGAGATATTGGAACACTGCTATCATGTCCCCCCTCGTCCTTCTCTTCGTTAAACTAGACATACCCAGTTCCAGCAACCATTCCTTATATGTTTTAGCCTCCAGTCCCCTAATCATCTTTGTTGCTCTTCTCTGTACTCTTTCTAGAGTCTCAACATCTTTTTTACATCGTGGTGACCAAAACTGGATGCAGTATTCCAAGTCTGGCCTTACCAAGGCGTTGTAAAGCGGTATTAATACTTCACGTGATCTGTCCCTCTGTTAATGCAGCCTAGCACTGTGTTGGCTTTTTGGGCAGGTGCAGCACACTGCTGGAGCAATTAACCAGTGGAATAGTTTGCCTTCAGAAGTTGTGGGTGCTCCAACACTGGAGATTTTTAAGAAGACATCAGACAACTATTTGTCTGAACTTGTATAGTTTCCTGCCTGAGCAGACTAGAACAGAGGTCCCCAACCTTGGTCACTTTATGACTTGTGGACTTCAACTCCCAGAGTTCCTCAGCCAGCCATGCTGACTGAGGAATTCTGGGAGTTGCAGTCCACAAATCATAAAGTGACTAAGGTTGGAGACCCCTGGACAAAAAACCTCCAAGGACACTTCCAACTGTTATTCTGTAATCCAAATGCATAGCACAGCAGTGGCTGTTTCAGGCGCCGCATCTGTTTTAACGGAGAAACGATTCAGTTATCGAGACAGGCCTGGTGTGATTAAGATAATGACTTCTGGGCTTCCCAAATGGATATTAACTGAGCAACTTCTGCTCGGGTGGAAATTTGCCGCGCTCTAATGGTTCTGCAGCTAGAAATTAAGGCTTTATCAGGCAGAAGGCTGGAAGGCATTCAAGGGCACTTTATTTTCATTTAGGAACAGTTTGACAAATAAGTTAGAGCAGGGGACCCTGTATCATTTCAGATAAGTGTCTGTCCAGTCTTTTCTTAAAAACCTCCAGTGGTGAAGCACCCACAACATCTGGAGGCAAGCAGTTCCACTGGTTAATTGTTCTGTCAGGAAATTTCTCCTTAGTTCTAGGTTGCTTCTCTCCTTGATTAGTTTCTTTTTTTCTTTTTTAAATATGTTTTTATTGCAGGGGCCTTCAAACCTGGCCCTTTTATGACTGGTGGACTTCAACTCCCAGAATTCCTCAGTCGGCCATTTTGATGAAACTGCGGGCTTGGATCCAGACCAGGGGTCTTCAAACTTGGCCCTTTTATGACTGGTGGACTTCAACTCCCAGAATTCCTCAGTCAGCCATTTTGATGAAACTGCGGTCTTGGATCCAGACTAGGGGTCTTCAAACCTTGTCCTTTTAAGACTTGTGGACTTCAATTCCCAGAATTCCTCAGCCAGTCATGCTGGCTTAGGAATTCTGGGAGTTGAAGTCCACAAGTCTTAAGGCGGCCATGTTTGGAGACCCCTGAGTTCGAGGTAGTTCTTGAGTTACGAGCGGAATGGAGCTCGCCTATCGCAGTCAGAGTTTGTGAGGGTAATAAGTGGTTTCGGTCATGTGGATGACCTGATTTTATGACCTTTTTTTAAGGCGGCCGTTAAGCAAATCTGCAGTTGTTAGGTAAAAGCTGGTCTGCATTGGCCGTGGTTTGAATGACAAAAAAGGAAGTAAATGATGGGTTTTGGCAAAACTGTCTTAAAACGTGGTTGTATGACCGCAGGACACTGCAAACGGTCAATGTACCCTGATTGTCGAATGTGTCGTCTTGTGGCCGCAGAGGGATAAATGCATATTTTTAATCAATTATGGTATGTAATTATTACATGTCGCCCGGAAACCCTTCTAGCAATATACAGGAAGTCCTTGACGACTGAGCCCAAAATTTCTGCAGAGCGAGACATTTGTTAAGTGGGTTTTGCCCCATTTTACGACCTTTGTTAATTGAATCACTACAGCTGTGATTCCAGTTTCCCCATTGACTTTGCTTGTTTGAATCCAGCTTCCCCGTTGACTTTGCTTGTTTGACCTGAGCCGGGATGCTGAAACCGTCACAAATAGTTGCCAAGTGTCTGAATTTTGATCACGGGACTGTGGGGATGCTACAAGGATGTTAAGGGTGAAAAAACATAAGTCACTTTTTTCAGTGCTGTTATAACTTCAAACAGTCACTAAATGAACTGTGGTTAAGTCAAGGACTGCCTGTAAATTCGATCGACAGATACAATAAATAAATCTTAGTCTCGCTCTCTTCTTATCCTGAACATCACCCCTCCCCTTGTTTCTCCAACCCCAGTTCTAACTTTCAGATTCCCCCAGATGTTCTGGCACATCCGTTCGCTTTAATGCACCCCCTTCTATTCTTCATGGCTTGTGCAACCAAAGGCTTTGTGGTAATCGATTAAGCAAAAAAAAAAAAAGAAACCTTTCATTTTTCTCCTTTCGGCATTTCACCAGATGTCTCGAGTCTATCTCCATAGACTGAAATCAGCTTATTCTGCTTTTTTTTTATTCCTCTCCAGGTGTGGCTTTATTCCTTTTTCTAAGATCTTAAGCCAAACTTTGTTTACATAAGCCGTTAATGCAAAAAGTCTGCACATTTTCTTGCATTTACTTTCCCTACATACATGGAACTTTCTGCAGCCCACACAATCTTGTTCTATATTTATTGAAATAGAGCTGTTAGCATTTAAATGGCTCCTTTTCCTGCTAATTTAAACAGTTGAATCGTATTTCAAGTGCATCTGGCATTTTCTTATTTGACAGCTGGCCTTTCTTTCTCTCTCTCTCTCTTTCTCTCTCTCTCTCTTTGTTTCTTTCTTTCTCTTTCTTTCTCTTTTCCTTCTACTTTTTTTCATTCTCCCCTTTCTTTCTGTCTTTCCTTTTTCTTTTCTTTCTCCTCCCCTCTTTCTTTCTTGAGTTAACGCATATATATAAGTGTGTTTGTGTGTGTGTGTATGTGTGTGTGTATGTGTATATATATATATATGTATCTATATATGTATGTATATATATGTATATATGTATATGTTTTTCAAAATAATATATATACATATATTTCAAGATAATGTATATATGTATATATTATGTGTATGTATATGTATGTATGTGTATGTATATATACATATATACACACATATACACACATATACATACACACACACACACACACATATTACCTTGAGTGCTTTTTGATGCACCCTGTCGACCCAAATATGGGAGAAAGAAAGCTATTTCGAACTTTTTAGCTCTCATCAGCCAAACATACCCTTCTGAGATTCGAACCTGGGCTGCCTGCATGTTAAGCAGCTGTGTTAACCTCTAGGCCACAGGCTCTTTCTCACTTTGTCAGCTGTGTCAGGGAAGGAAGAGACAGGGGAGGAGAATTACCTTGAGTGCTTTTTGATGCACCCTGTCGACCCAAATATGGGAGAAAGAAATCTTCCCTCCCTGACACAGCTGACAAAGTGAGAAAGAGCAACCCCAAATGTTTGGCTGACGAGAGCTAAAAAGTTCGAAATAGCTATTCCATTCTCCCTTAATTCTTTGTTAGCAATCCAAATTTTATATATATAAAATTACATCTAAAATTACATCTAAATTACATCTAAATTAAGATTGCTCAATCATGGAAAATATCTAATAAAATTAAATGAAAATTGAAAAGTTTATAGCGAAATCCTTAAAAACAGGATTAGAGAATGAGAGAAATATCTCTTGTGTGTCTGTGTGTGTGCATGCGTGCGTGTTTTTAAGGACATCAATATAGACTTTCCAATCTTCATTTAATTTTATTAGATATTTTCCATGATTGAGTAATCTTAATTTAGGTGTGATTTTGGTCATTTCCTTAACTTTCTTTAAAATATACTTCTTTTTTTCCTTGATATTTCCTTCCTGGTCCTTCCTTGCATGACTAAAGCCCACATCATGCATGGTGAGGCTTACTGCTAAAAGATTTTACTCTCCATCTTTCCCTGAGTATCATGATCGCTTCAGAGCTGTACTTTTGGCAAAGTTTTTTTCCCTCCAGTCTTGGTCTCATTATGAGTCCTCATTCCATAGGTTCCCTTTTATATACTAAACAAGGGTACTAAATTTGTTCCTTACACTGATCTTTTATTCTATGTCAAAGCCCCCAAACCCATTTTTTTAAACAAACCATATAAGGAAATCACTTGCTTGACTGATTTATTTCCCCCCATTCTGAAGTCTTAAAAAAACCACAGAACAGAATAACAGAGATGGAAGGGACCATGGAGGGCTTCTAGTCCAACACCTTGTCCAAGGCAGGAGACCCTATACTAGGGCTTTTCAACCTTTTCACCCATTGTACCACTTTTAGGATATGGCAATATCTGAATACCACCAGTCGCCTGGCAAGGTGTCAAAAACTTGATGACCAAAAAAAAAAAGAAAAGAAAAAAAAGTGATGAAGTACAGGTAGTCCTCGACTTACAACAGTTCGCTTAGTGACTGTTCAAAGTTACAATGGCACTGAAAAAAGTGCCCCCCAAGCCACAGCCAAGCAAGACACCTGCCTGCCCACCCGGCGGCGCTCTTCCTCCTGTCCGAGGTTTTCATTGTTGTGAGCATTTCTGTTGAGGATTGGCAGTGGAGGTGGGCTGGGGGGTGTTTGGTTTTTATTCCCCCCCCCCGTCTGCTGGGTGGTTGCAGCTAGTTTTGGTCACTTCACATGACCCTAGGACACTATGACTGTCATAAATATGAATCAGTTGCCAAGCATCTGAATGTAAATCACAAGACTCTGGAGATGCTGCAACATTCCAGCTGATTGGCACTTCTTCTGGGCTCAGAAGTGCCAGGATTAGCGCTGAGCTCCAGCTGGAGCCTGGTGCTGATCCTGGCGCTTCCGCTGAGCCCTGACATCCCTGCAGCTCCATCCATCTCTCGCTCAGGCTGTGTGGTGCTGCCACTGGTTCAGCTCATTCCCCTCTCCCGCTTCCACTTTTCTAGGATGGTCGCATACCACCTGCCAGGTGCCAATGTACCACAGGTGGTACCCGTACCACTCATTGAAAAGCTTTGCCCTATACTACTTTCAGAGAAGTGACTATCCAGTCTCTTCTTAAAAGCCTCCAGTGATGAAGCACCCACAACCTCTGGAGGCAAGTTGTTCCACTGATCAATTGTTCTAACTGTCAGGAAGTTTCTCCTTAGTTCTAGGTTGCTTCTCTCCTTGGTTAGTTTCCATCCGTTGCTTCTTGTCCTGCCTTCAGGTGCTTTGGAGAATAGCTTGACCTCCTCCTCTGTGTGGCAGCCCCTCAAATATTGTAACACTGCTATCATGGTACCCCTAGTCTTTCTTTTCATTAAACTAGACACCCCACAATTCCAGCAACCGTTCTTCATATGATTTAACCTGCAGCTCCTGAATCATCTTTGTTACTCTTTTCTGCACTCTTTTTTCAGAGTCTCAACATCTTTTTTTGTATCGTGGCGACCCAAACTGAATGCAATATGCCTAGTGATACAGGATTTAAAAAAAATACACAGCATTTAAAATTTAAGACAATCAGTTCGGTGTAGTAGTTAAGGCATCAGCCTAGAAACCAGGAGACTGTGAGTTTTATGCATGAGGCATGAGGCCAGCTGGGTGACTTTGAGCCAGTCACATGTTTTGAGACCTAGAAGGAAGATAGTGGCAAACCACTTCCAAAAATCTTGCCAAGAAAAAAGGAAGAAAAGGAAAGGAGAGGAGAGGAGAGGAGAGGGAAGGAGGAGAGGAGAGGGAAGAAGGAGAGGAGAGGGAAGAGGGAGAGGGGACGGGGAGGATAAGGGAAGGGAGGAGGGCAACAATTCATAACTCCCACCAGTCCCAGGTCTCTGAATGCCATAAAACATTTAACAATAACATCACCACTGACAAAATCACTTAGACCCAATTGCAAAAGGCAGCTTTACTAGGGACAGCCTACATTCTGTGATAATACCTCTCATATAACAACATCTGCCTCCCCCAGGCCTTTGAAAGGACTAGACAGGTAGAGAAAAAAATACCAAATCCAATCTAAACATCTGGTTGACTGTGCCACAAACCGGGACAAATTGGCTGAAGGTTGAAGTTAGCAATAATGGTGGCCCGAGGGTATTTCCAAAATATTTCCCCCCCCCCAAAAAAGAAAGATTCTGAAGATTAGATTTTCCCCAAGAAGAAGGCCATAATTAAAGGTTAAATTATTGTACTCAGTCATCTGACAGCGTCGATCTGTCCCAAGCCTTAAGACTATCTCTTCCTAAATGGTTACCAGCATCAAATTCCTGAGTGTGCAGCTAACGAGTAGGCTGGCTTGGTCGCTCAACAGTGAGAAACTGGTGAAGCCTGGCACAGTAGCGCCTGCATTTTCTGCGTCACATGAGAAAAGCACATCTTCCTTCCCCTGTCCTGACCACTTTCTACAGGGGGACGATCGAGAGCATCCTGTCGTACAGCATCACAGTCTGGTTTGGAAGCATCCCTGCTTCGGACAGGAAGGCGGTGCAGAGAGTGGTGAGGATGGCAGAAAAGATCATTGACAGCTCCCTCCCTCCCATCCAGGACATAGCACAAAAGTGCTGCTTGAGCAGGGTCCATAAGATTATCTGGGACACTACGCATCCTCTCCACGACCTGTTTTCCTTGTTACCTTCTGGGAGGAGGGGGCTCCGTGGTATCCGAAGCAGAACATCCAGATTCAGTCCCAGTTTCGTCCCATACAATATAAAACTTGCGAACTCTCAAGCTTCCTCCTTCCGTTATATATTCAAGATGTACAGTATTTAATATTTATTTGCTATGTATATGTAGGGGTGGGGAGTCTATACATATGTTGCACATAGTATGTTTAGGTGTGTGTCATGTATGTGTTTCACTTTGAGAGCGGGCAACTAAATTTAATTTTTGATGTGTGTCGTTGTGCCCACAGTAAAAAAAAAAATGACAATAAAGGTTATCTTATCTTAAATCCACCAGTGTGATGCATTCACAATTTTTCTAGCACCTCCCTGTTGGGAGATATTTACCAGCTCTATTTAGGGGAGGCTCATAGACCTCTGAGACATTTTGCTTAACAGGAAAGGCCACCTGTGTTGAAACACAACCTAGTTTTACAAGAAAGTCTCTCTTACCTTGTAGATTTTGCCTTCCTCGGTACCCACGAGGAACAGATAATCAATCTTCTTGTGGAAATCAAAGGAAGTCCCACAGCCTGTTTAGAAAACCAAGAAAAAAAAATATAAATAAGGCTGCAAAATATTTGGGGGACATATTTCTGCTGGGTTTTGCTCAACATGAGGCGTTTGCTAACTGATAGAAACATCAGATGGCAGGAGGACCACATCTGCCAGGGAACCAGCTGTTTGTCTGTCTGCCCTTCCTCTACCACCACACTCACCAGCAATGTGTAAGAAGATGGCCAACCTCACAAAGATGTGGTTGGGCCTTTAGTTGCCTTTTCGTCTTCACGGGAATTTGTTCAGGGATTTCCCCAAACCAAAGGAACTCATACAACTCTTGAGCTAGAATTCCTGAGCTACCAGGGACTCAGTCGAGGTTAGGTCATTTTTAGAGACTTAAAGAAACGATCCTTTGACTCGTTTGAAGACCTTCCAATCAGGAGAGGCCTCTTGTTTCTCTCACTGCTCAGAATTTTCTACCACTTGCTGACATGGGAGGCTGTTAACAGAATCCTGTCTCGAATTTTGATGCAGATAACATAGGAAATGAAGGGAAATTTAAACTGTATCAAGGAGTCCACGGTGGTCTCTGAGCTTGGCTGTTTTGTTGGAGATGTTACATCACCCAACTAGGAACATCATCAGTGCTAGAAGGGAGGGGGGATTGTGGGATGTTGGAGGAGGAGGAGGAGGACGAGGAGGAGGAAGACGAGGAGGAGGAGGAGGAGGAGAGGGAAGAGGACTGTGGGGTCCTTGGTGGTCTCCGAGCTTGGTTGTTTTCTTGCAGACGTTTCATCATCCAACTAGGGAACATCATCAGTGCTAGAAGGGAGTGGTGCTTGCAGAGAGAAGGAGGGGGGACTCCTCCTCCTCCTCCTCCTCCTCCTCCTCCTCCTCCTCTGCCTCATGTAGAATAGAATAGAATAGAATAGAATAGAATAGAATAGAATAGAATAGAATAGAATAGAATAGAAGCTGGAAGGGACCTTGGAGGTCTTCTAGTCCAGCCCCCTGCTCAAGCAAGAGGACCTATACCATGTCAGACAGGTGATTATCCAGTCTC
Organism: Protobothrops mucrosquamatus; assembly: GCF_001527695.2. Classification (NCBI taxonomy): domain Eukaryota; kingdom Metazoa; phylum Chordata; class Lepidosauria; order Squamata; family Viperidae; genus Protobothrops; species Protobothrops mucrosquamatus. The sequence continues at coordinate 23,295 of NW_015392674.1, forward strand.
TTTTTAAAAAACATCCAGCAGAATCCCCCCTCTTCTAGCACTGAGAGCCAGAGAGCATTAAGGACCCCAAAGATGATGACATCCTCCTCCTCCTCCTCCTCATCCCCCGCCCCACAACTCCCCCTCCCTTCTAGCACTGATGGTGTCACGTAGCTGGGTCACGAAATGTCTGCAAGAAAGTTCAGAGAGCACCAAGGACCCCTGAACTACCAAGGTTTTTCTTCAGTCGGAGCCTGTACCCATGGTTTGCAGCTGCAGCCCCTCCTGCCCCTCCACCGTCGCTCCTTCAACCAGCAGCTTGATGATGTCTGTGTGGACCAGTTCATTCTGTTGGGAGAGGAAAGATCAGAGCCAGGTGGGCAGCGGGACGTCAACAAGACAAACCTTCCCCACGCAACGTTTTCCGAGGGATTGAAAAGCAAAGAAGAGGAGGAA
>NW_015392674.1:25093-32868 GCF_001527695.2 Protobothrops mucrosquamatus
TACCCATGGTTTGCAGCTGCAGCCCCTCCTGCCCCTCCACCGTCGCTCCTTCAACCAGCAGCTTGATGATGTCTGTGTGGACCAGTTCATTCTGTTGGGAGAGGAAAGATCAGAGCCAGGTGGGCAGCGGGACGTCAACAAGACAAACCTTCCCCACGCAACGTTTTCCGAGGGATTGAAAAGCAAAGAAGAGGAGGAACGTGCTGAATGCTTCCTGAAGGGGTCCAATAGCTTATGGAGACACAGTGATAATGGGAACCTTGTACATCCTACACCAGGGGTAGGCAACCTTGGCTCTTATATGACTCGTGGACTTCAACTCCCAGAATTCCTGAGCCAGCATGGCTCAGCTTGGAACCCTCTCCCTTTCCCCTCAGCATGGCTGGCTCAGGAATTCTGGGAGTTGAAGTCCACGAGTCATAAAAGAGCCAGGGTTGCCTACCCCTGTCCTACACGTTCCACAGTGTCCTATCATACATGATTAGGGGACTGGAGGCTAAAGCATATAAGGACCGGTTGCTGGAATTTGGTATATCTAGTTTAACGAAGAGAAGGACGAGGGGGGACATGATAGCAGACTTCCAGTATCTCAGGGGCTGACACAAAGAAGAGGGAGTCAAGCTATTCTCCAAAGCACCTGAAGGCAGGACAAGAAGCAACAGATGGAAACTGACCAAGGAGAGAAGCAACCTAGAACTAAGGAGAAACTTCCTGGCAGTTAGAACAATTGACCAGTGGAACAACCTACCTCCAGAAGCAGTGAATGCTCCAACACTGGAAGTTTTTTAGAAGAGACTGGACAGCCATTTGTCTGAAATGGTATAAGGTTTCCTGCCTGAGCAGGGGGTTGGACTAGATGACCTCCAAGGTCCCTTCCAACTTTACTACTACTACTATTACTATTACTACTACTACTACTACTACTACTACTACTACTATTATTATTATTATTATTATTATTATTATTATTATTCTCCATCTAGGTCAGGGATGTCCAATCTTGGCAACTATTAAGACTTGTGGACTTCAAATCCCAGAATTCCCCAGCCAGCCTGCACTACCCAACCAGGCAACATCATAATTGCTTGAAGGGAGTCGGGTTTGCTCTTGGTTCATTTAACATTCCCATCAACAGTGACAGGCAAGCCACCGGGATATATATACAGAGAGCAAACCCCTCTCCCTTCTAGCACTGATGGTGTTCCCTAGTTGGATAATGAAAACATCTGCAAGAAAACAACCAAGCTCAGAGAGTACCAAGGACCCCACTGTCCCCCTCCTCCTCCTCCTCCTCCCCCTCTCCACAAATCCCTCTCCCTTCTAGCACTGCTGATGTTACCTAGTTGGACAATGAAACATCTGCAAGAAAACAACCAAACTCAGAAAGCACCAAGAACCCCACTGTCCTCCTCCTCCTCCTCCTCCTCCACCCCCTCTCCACAAACCCCACTCCCTTCTAGCACTGATGATGTTACTTAGTTGGATAATGAAGCATTTGCAAGAAAACAACCAAGCTCAGAGAGCACCAAGGATCCCACTGTTCTTTCCTCCTCCTCCTCCTCCTCCTCCTCCTCCTCCTCCTCCTCATCATCATCATCATCATCCTCCTCCTCCTCCTCCTCCTCCTCTCCACAAACCCCACTCCCTTCTAGCACTGATCATGTTACCTAGTTGGACAATGAAACATCTGCAAGAAAACAACCAAACTCAGAAAGCACCNTCCTCCTCCACCCCCTCTCCACAAACCCCACTCCCTTCTAGCACTGATGATGTTACTTAGTTGGATAATGAAGCATTTGCAAGAAAACAACCAAGCTCAGAGAGCACCAAGGATCCCACTGTTCTTTCCTCCTCCTCCTCCTCCTCCTCCTCCTCCTCCTCCTCCTCCTCATCATCATCATCATCATCATCATCATCATCATCATCCTCCTCCTCCTCCTCCTCTCCACAAACCCCACTCCCTTCTAGCACTGATCATGTTACCTAGTTGAATCATGAAACGTCTGCAAGACAACAACCAAGTTCAGAGAGCACCAAGGATCCCTTGATAAGGTCTCATTTCCCTGCTGCTGGCTAGGGAACTCTGGAACCTGAAGTCCAAAGTCTTAAAACTGCTAAAGTTGGACGAGTCTAGGATCTCCTGGTGACGGGCCCAAAGTCGCCCAGCCGGATTTCAAGGTTAAGGCAGGACTAGAACTCACCGTCTCCTGGCGATAGGCTCAAAGTCACCCAGCCAGGTTTCACGCCTGATTGTGGGACAAAGAATCTCATGCTTTCTAGCCCAGTGCCCTAACCACTGTGCCAAACTGGCTTCCACGAGACACTTAGGGCTGCAGCGAAGGATTCATAGTCGCCGAATAAATAGAAAAACCTTTATTCAAACGCTGCCTATAGGGCAGTGGTTCTCAACCTTTTTAATGCCACGTAAGTCGAGGACTAAACCGGTCGTAAGTTGAGGACTAAACCGGTCATAAGTCGAGGACTACCCAACCGGTCGTAAGTCGAGGACTTTCCCTGCCCGGGAGCGCCGCGCATGCGTGGTTCTGCCCCCTGCGCCTACCGAGGCGTAGCTGGCAAGCGGCAGAGACGGAGCAGGCCGACCACCAGCTGGCCCAGCCCAAGGGAGGTAAGGCACCCGCTGGAAAAGGGGGGAAAAATGGCGGACAAAAAAAATGGCGGACAAAAAAATGGCGGAGAGCCTTGCTTGGCGACCCCCATGAAATGGTCGATCGACCCCAAATGGGGTCCTGACCCACAGGTTGAGAACCACTGCTATAGGGAGAGGGTCCGCGTTGGAAGGAGTTGCGCTTTCGAAATGTAGCTTGGTTGCTTTTGGCTTAGCATAATTTGTTCCGCATGGCATTACGGATCAGTGATACGGGACCCAAGCCAACTGAGATTCACGGCAATAACGATTCAACAAGCTATGGCTTAGCACGGCATGAAGTCAGCCAAAACAATAACACGCCTAAAGGGCTACAATTCCTTTCTTTTTAACCAGAGCAGGCTGAGCTTAAGACGGCGAGGATTTTTCATCTTACGAATTGCTATCTTTCCCTTTGTTGGCCTTTAAAGAGTCCTGAAAAGGATGAATGCGAGAAAACAAAAAAAAAACCCAACATTACAGGTTCGCTCCCCATCAGAGCCTCCCGACAAAGCACAGCTCAGCTCTCTCATTTCGAGAACAACGTCCCAACGTCTTTATTTTTGGAAACGGCTGCGGGGAATCTGAATAAGTTTTGCACAAAGGGGATTGGGAAGAAGTTGAGCCTGAAAAGAACAATGAAGGTATTATAAAGGCAGAAAAGGGGAAGAGGATGTACGTAGGTATATATCTGAGAATCTGCCAGTAGCCGTAGACTGCTGCAGAGGGGATGGCAAAGGCAGAGAAGACTCAGCTGCAGCCGATAATACGGCTAGTCCCCCAGCTTACAACAGTTCGTTCAGGGGCCATTCAAAGTTACAACGGCCCTGGGAAAAAGGGACTTATGACCATTTTTGACACTTGGGACCGTTGCAGCATCCCCAGGGTCACGTGATCAGAATTCAGATGCTTGGCAAGTGACTCATATTTATGACGGTTGCAGCATCCTGGGGTCATGTGATTCCCCTTTCTGACATGCAAAGTCGATGGGGAAGATTCATTTCATGACCATATGATTAACTTAACAACTGTAGTGATTCACTTTAGGATAGGATGGGATAGGATAGGATAGGATAGGGTTAGGGTTAGGGTTAGGGTTAGGGTTAGGGTTAGGAATAGGGTTAGAATAGAATAGAATAGAATAGAAAATAGAGTAGAGTAGAGTAGAATAGAATAGAATAGAATAGAATAGAATAGAATAGAATAGAATAGAATAGAATAGAAAATAGAAAATAGAAAATAGAAAATAAATAGAAAATAGAAAATAGAAAATAGAAAATAGAATGGAGTGGAGTGGAGTGGAGTGGAGTGAAATAGAATAGAATAGAATAGAATATAGAAAATAGAGTAGAGTAGAGTAGAGTAGAGTAGAATAGAATACAATAGAATAGAATACAATAGAATAGAATACAATAGAATAGAATATAGAAAATAGAATAGAATAGAATAGAATAGAATATAGAAAATAGAAAATAGAATGGAGTGGAGTGAAATAGAATAGAATAGAATAGAATAGTTGGAAGGGACTTTAGAGGTCTTCTAGTCCAACCCCCTGCTCAGGCAGGAAACCCAGCCTATACCATTTCAGACAAATCATTGTCCAATCTCTTCTTAAAAACTTCCAGTATTATAGCACCCACAACCTCTGGAGGGAAGTTGTTCTACTGATTAATTGTTCTCACTGCCAGGAACTTTCTCCTTAGTTCTAGGTTGCTTTTCTCCTTGATTAGTTTCCATCCGTTGCTTCTTGTCCTGCCTTCAGGCGCTTTGGAGAATAGCTTGACTCCCTCTTCTTTGTGGCAACCTCTTAGTTATTGGAAGACTGCTATCATGTCACCCCTGGTCCTTTTTTCATTAAACTACACATACCCAATTCCAGTAACTGTTCTTCATATGTTTTAGCCTCTGTTCCCCTGATCATCCTTGTTGCTCTTCTCTGCACTCTTTCTAGAGTCTCAACCTTTTTTTTACATCGTAGTGACCAAAACTAGATGCAGTATTCCAAGTGTGGCCTTACCAAAGCGTTATAAAGCGGTATTAACCCTTCATATGATCTTGATTATATCCCTCTGTAAATGCAGCCTAGCACTGTGTTGGCTTTTTGGGCAGCTGCAGCACACGGCTGGCTCATATTTAAGCGATTGTCCTCTAGGCAAGAAAGGTTGTGAAAATGGAGCAAAATTCATTTAACACTTTTTCCAGACAAGAATCCAGTCATATAATGCTCAATGTCATAGATCTAAAGCAGGGGTCTTCAAACTTGACCCTTTTATGACTTGTGGACTTCAACTCCCAGAATTCCTCAGCCAGGCACGCTGGCTGAGGAATTCTGGGAGTTGAAGTCCACAAGTCATAAAAGGGCCAAGTTTGAAGACCCCTGATTTAAAGGAACTAGCCATATCTGGCATAATGAAGAGAGCAGTTAGGAGTGACATGACAGTTGTCTTCCAGTACTTGAGGGCCTAAAAAGTTGAGGTTTGATATTATTATCTTATTCCACTGCACCAAACAGAGTCAGGTCTTTCTTTTTTCCCTTTGCCCTACACTTTTCCCTTCCCCTTTTCCTTCCTCATTTTCCTACTATTTTCTTTTGTATTTCTGTATTCATAAATATTTTAACAAAATATTTTTTTTTAAAAAAAGGATCGCAGTACGAACAAGAAATGCCCAAAGAGCATTTGTTTTCAGGCATGTTGAAGAGGTCCACAGAGAAATGAATTTATTATTATAGGAGCCATGGTGGCGCAGTGGTTAGAGTGTAAATATTGTAGGCTACTTCTGCTGCCTGCTGGTTGCCTGCAGTTTCGCAGTTCGATCCTGACCTGCTCAAGGTTGACTCAGCCTTCCATCCTTCCGAGGTGGGTAAAATGAGGATCCAGATTGTTGGGGGCAAGAGGCTGACTCTGTAAACCGCTTAGAGAGGGCTGTAAAGCACTGTGAAGTGGTATATAAGTCTAAGCGCTATTGCTATTGCTATTATCTATCTATCTATCTATCTATCTATCTATCTATCTATCTATCTATCTACCTACCTACCTACCTACCTACCTACCTACCTACCTACCTACCTACCTACTTCTATCTGTCTGTCTGTCTGTCTGTCTGTCTGTCTGTCTGTCTACCTACCTACCTACCTACCTACCTACCTACTTCTATCTATCTATCTATCTATCTATCTATCTATCTATCTATCTATCTATCTATCTATCTATCTATCTATCTATCTATCTATCTATCTGTCTATTTTGACTCAGCCTGCCATCATTCTGAGGTCAATAAAATGGGGACCCAGATTGTTGGGGACAATATGCTGATTCTGTTAACTGCTTAGAGAGGGATGTAAAGCACTCTGAAGCAGTATATAAGTCTAAGTGCTATTGCTATTGTTTTTCCTCTTCCTTCCCCCTCCCTCCCTCCCTCCCTCCTTCCTTCCTTCCTTCCTTCCTTCCTTCCTTCCTTCCTTCCTTCCTTCCTTCCTTCCTTCCTTCCTTCCCAGTGATTAGAATGCAGCATTGCAGGCTGATTCTGCCCACTGCCAGGAGTTCGATCCTGACCAGCTCAAGGTCGACTCAGCCTTCTATCCTTCCGAGGTCGGTAAAATAAGGACCCAGATTGTTGGGGGCAATGGGCTGACTTTGTAAACCTCTTAGAGAGGGGCTGTAAAGCACTCTGAAGCAGTATATAAGTCTACATGCTATTGCTGTTTCTATTAGATAACTGCAACACTGAGGGTGAAGGTTCGTTCTCCGAGCTCGTGGGTTGGTTTCCGAACGTTTCGTTACCAAGCTAGGTGACATCTTCAGCGGAGTTTAGGGGACGTCAGTGTAAGTTTTCTTCTGCTTGTAAGGGCTTTGTGTTGCGGTCAGTAGGTCCTGTGATGGGTCAGGTGTGGGTGTGTCAAGTGAGGGTCTTGCAAAGGGTCAGATGTGAGTAATGTCAGGTGGGGGGGTCTTGTGATGGGTCATTAGGAGGTGGCCTGCTGGTTGCGGGGGGCTATAATAATAATAATAAAGTTGGAAGGGATCTTGGAGGTCATCTAGTCCAACCCCCTGCTCAGGCAGGAAACGCTATACTGTTTCAGACAAATGGCTGTCCAGTCTCTTCTTAAAAACTTCCAGTGTTGGAGCATTCACCGCTTCTGGAGGCAGGTTGTTCCACTGGTTAATTGGCTGCAACATTTTACTCCCAATTAGCATTACAGTACATGGTCTGGTTCGCAGGCTAATTTTCTTGCCTGGGTTCTAGCTTAGCACAGCTCTGGCTGCTCAACAACCAGGGGTTGGATGCCGTGGATCAACCCAGCTTTGCCTCCAGAACAGAGACGGAAGAAGCCGCCCACAACATCCTTGAGTCAAGGCCAAAGCTACACAGGGCCAGCTGGGAGGGAGCCGTCCCTTACCTTAACCAAGGTCCAGGAGACGATGCGGCCATCCGAAGAGACCGAGAAGAAATTCAAATTGTTGTCCATGTCATCTTTCTGCCATTTCACCTGGGAAGGAAAGAAAAAAAAATCGGATATTTAAAAGCAGCTGTGGTTTTCGCAAGCAATACGGACGTTCCTCGACGTACAACCGTTCCGTTTGTGACCGTTTGAAGCTAACGATGGCGCCAAAAAAAGTGACTCCTAACCATCTTTCACACTTACGACCGTTGCGGCGCAGTCCCATGGAGGATGTGTGAGAGAATTCATGGAAAATGCATGTGAAGAAGAGAAAACTATTTTGTTAGTGGTGAGATTTTTGTGTAATTTCTTTTTTTTTTTTTCCTGTCTCCTTTTTTCCACTGGCTGTGTTGCTTTAAGAGCGAGAGAGACAGAAAGGAAAAAGGGGATCTGATCTTTTTAACTATTTTTTTTCTGCTTAGAATTCTGGTTTGAGGAAGGTGGGGTGGATGTGAAATTTAATACCCATTCTTGCAGTTTCAGCTTGTAATTTTTTTTTATTCAAAAGAGGAGGCAGTAATTGTTGAACAAAGGAAGTTTTACTTGAACAAGAAATAAGGTTATTTTTTTAAACAAATGAAATATGAGAAGAACTTGAATACACCTAACTATCCATCAACAAAAAGAAATGACTCTGAATTGTTTTGCTTAGATTTGTAAATGTTTTAACCTACTTAATGGAAATTTGTT
>NW_015392675.1:0-20898 GCF_001527695.2 Protobothrops mucrosquamatus
TGCTCCATCACTGGAGATTTTTAAGAAGAGACTGGACAACCATTTGTCTGAAATGGTACACCATTTGTCTGAAATGGTACAGGGTCTCCTGCTAGAGCGAGGGGTTGGACTAGAAGACCTCCAAGGTCCCTTCCAACTCTATTATTCTGTTCCATTTTGACAGGTCCCTGCAGTCGTCTTGGGAAGATATTAGCAGTGGTTTGCCATTTGCTTGCTTCCTAGGTCTGAAAGAGGGATTGGCCCAAGGTCACCCAGATGGTTTTATGCCTCGGGCAAAACTAGAACTTCCAGACATGGGGTGGGATGAAAAACAATTATTTTATGCCAGGTTACACAAAGAGTCGTGGATCAACATTACTCTAAGATTTTGAAATAACTTAAAGGTCAAAGCTAGGCTACAACATCACCATTCACCAGATCTCTCCAGGTTTTTCTTCTCTTGCAAATTATCCTTATTCCCACCATGTCTGTACTACACATTTAAAAGAAAAAGGGTGATGTGTTTGGACATGCCAGCATAGCAACTAATTTTACCTAAATGACTGGGAGGCGGTGGGCAAAACGACTGAGTCGAGTCATTTGAAGCTGGGAAAAACTATCTGGGAAATTCTCAGCTATTGTGATATATTTGCTCTTCTCAACAAAAGAGAAGAAAGACTTCACGGGAGCAAGGTGCAATCATTTAGACAAACCTGCGTAGAAAGATAGTAGGATCTCACAGGTGTTCAATTTAAAGGGGGCTTTATCACTACATTTACCAGATGGTTAGCAAACAATCACTCTCTTCAATTCAGACCCCTATTTCTTGGGGCAGTCTTTAATATTCCTTCCTTTGTCACAGTTCTGCTTGTCTTCATCTTTGAATCAGTGTCACCAGTCAGCAGTGTTGAGAGCAATGTGAGGCACATCAATCAAATAATAGAATAACAGAGTTGGAAGGTCTTCTAGTCCAACCCCCTGTTCAGGTAGGAAATCTTATACCATTTCAGACAAATGGTTGTCCAATCTCTTCTTTAAAATCTCCAGTGCAGGAGCACCCACAACTTCTGGAGCCAAGTCTTTCCACTGATTAATTGTTCTCACTGTCCTTAGTTCTTGGTTGCTTCTCTCCTTGATTAGTTTCCATCCATTGCTTCTTGTCCTGTCTTCAGGTGCTTTGGAGAATCTTTGTTATGGTTATAGAATAGCATAGGACACATGTGCAAGATTTCCAAAGAGGCAAAAATTACCTGCAACATAAAAAAAAAGTATAATTGGAAAAAGAACCAACTTGTGAGTCTTCTTCTCTGCTCCAACCTGCTAGGCCTAAGGCTCAGAAGATCAGCAATCTTCACTTCTGACTTGGTGCATTCACAAATCTTAGGATCTGATGGTTCATACAGCCTTAAGCTCTTGTTTGCAAATGCTAAGTTCATATTTAGCAAGACCATGTCCATTCACCACTTGGTGATGAAAGAAGATATGGACTTTGTTGTGTCCTGAACCTGCAAAAGCAGGCTCGGGACGTTGCAAGAGTCCCGGGCATTTGCAAAAGCTGCCCGGGACCAGACTGAGTGGCCCCGGCCTTGCGCGCATGCGCAAGGCGGAAAAAGACCGCCTTGTGATTGGTTGGATTTGCCTGGGGATCAGAAGGTATAAATAGAGGCCTGCGTGCCTCTGCTCGGGTTGTTCGTAGATTGGAAGCAGAGAATAAAGACTTGTTAGAAATGCATTGTCTCAAGCGCCATTATTCTCCGGACTTAACAGACTTGATGTCTATTACCAATCTTTCCCTACCCCAGATGTTTGACGAGTCCCATAATTCAGCATGATTTGTAGAGGTTCTGAATTATACACATTGTAAGGCAGCACATTTTGGGAGTATTGATTTGGGCTCATCCTCATTTTACAAGGAAGTGAAAAATGATCCAAGATTATATCCTACATTAGAATTCCAGGTGTTTCAGAGTTCTCACCACTGTTAACTTTGACTTTTTTTACCCAGACGTTGACTATTCTTGGCAAAGAATTTTGGCTATGGAAGTCCAAATCATCTGGAGAGGTGTCTATGACAACTTGCCATGGCCAAGTCGCCACAGCCAACTTGTTGTGGCCAACTGACCACTAACCACTTGCCAAGGGACAACTCACCATAGCCAACTCACTGCAGGAGAACTCGCTGCAGAACAAGAGTTACACTAATATCAAAGAAAGGATGAAATAAAAGCATTAAAGCAGTGGTTCTCAACCTGTGGGTCGGGACCCCATTTGGGGTCGATCGACCATTTCACGGGGGTCGCCAAGCAAGGCTGTCCGCCATTTTTTTTGTCCGCCATTTTTTTTGTCCGCCATTTTTTTCCCCTTTTCCGGCAGGTGCCTTACCTCCCTTGGGCTGGGCCAGCTGGTGGTCAGCCTGCTCCGTCTCTGCCGCTTGCCAGCTACGCCTCGGCTGGCGCAGGGGGCGGAACCACGCATGCGCGGCGCTCCTGGGCAGAGAAAGTCCTCGACTTACGACCGGTTGGGTAGTCCTCGACTTACGACCAGTTTAGCCCTCGACTTACGACTGGTTTAGTCCTCGACTTACGACCGGTTTAGTCCTCGACTTACGACCGGTTGGGGTCGCGGCATTAAAAAGGTTGAGAACCACTGCATTAAAGGAAGGAGGCAGAAAGAGGGACAGAATGAAATGTGAATGACAAAAATTAAAATATTTTTTTATTTATTTTAAATAATTAAGTTGAATTGTTAAATTGTCCCGCGACGAGTTGTCCCGTGGCGAATTGGCCAAACGAGTTGGCTGTGGTGGGTTGTCCCATTCTGTCTGGAGAAAGTGAGGTAAGAAAAGATGTTATTGGGTAATTTCGGTGTTTCTCAAACCTTGGCAACTTGAAGATGTGTGGACTTCAACTCCCAGAATTCCCCAGCCAGCTATGCTGTGAAATTTTGGGAGTTGAAATCCAACAGTCTTAAAGTTGCCAAGATTGAACACCCCAGTTTAGAGGTTCTCCTTATGAGTCACTTCAACCAAATGTTACATCATAACTGAGGTAACAGGTGAAATTAAAACTGCTTCCTTGTTCCATGCCAAACTGCCGTTGCGAGTTTGACACCCCTGATTTATGTGCTCTTCAGTCTTCACAAAAGAAAATGGTGTTCCTTTTTTGTTTGAAAAGAGTTTGATCCTAAATAAAGAATAATTTCTTGAAATTCAGAACAGGCGGCAAGGAATTGGAATGCATGGATTTCCAGATACTGCTAAGTTATCATTCTTAGCATCCTTCATTATTTGCTAAGGTCTTCGAGGAAATATGGTCCAATATGAAGGCCAACAATCAGAGACGAGGTTGGAGAGGTGAAGGGGAGTGTTCTCACCAAATTTACTTTAATCCCGCCTCCATTTTTTCTGATGAAATGATTAATCAGGCTGGTTCAAACAAGCTGCCTATTCTTTGGTCGTCCTGCCAAGACTTGGGCTAGCTTACAGGTCTGACCCCCTTCTTTACATTAAGATGCTTATTGATTTTAGGTCTCGCCAGTGGTGGGATTCAAATATGTGAACAACCGGTTCTCTGTGTGGATGCCGCTTCCGGAAGTCCATTCTGGGCCTTGGGCAACAAAAAAATTAGCTACCGGTTCTGCCGAAGTGGTGCAAACTGGCTGAATCCCATCACTGGGTCTGGCTTGTTTAGAAAAAAGACATTGTGCTTTCTGAGATTTGCAAGATGAAAGCGCCCTCTGCTGGTACAAAATTTGATTTCTTTTTCAGCTGAAGGAGAAAGCGGGGGGGGGGAGAGAGAAATGCAACAAATAATAAAGCTTTTCAAAACTGATATTTCAGGGGTTCGCTTACCACTAACAAGGCAGGTAGAAGTTAATTATTAATTATTATTAATACCACTTTACAATGCCTTGGTAAGGCCACACTTGGAATACTGCATCCAGTTTTGGTCAACACGATGTAAAAAAGATCTTGAGACTCTAGAAAGAGTACAGAGAAGAGCAACAAAGATGATTAGGGGACTGGAGGCTAAAGCATACAAGGAACGGTTGCTGGAATTGGGTATGTCTAGTTTAACGAAGAGAAGGACGAGGGGGGACATGATAGCAGTGTTCCAATATCTCAGGGGCTGCCACAAAGAAGAGGGAGTCAAGCTATTTTCCAAAGCGCTTGAAGGCAGGACAAGGAGCAATGGGTGGAAGCTAACCAAAGAGAGAAGCAACCTAGAACTAAGGAGAAACTTCCTGACAGTTAGAACAATTAACCAGTGGAACAACTGCCTCCAGAAGCGGTGAATGCTCCAACACTGGAAGTTTTTAAGAAGAAACTGGACAGCCATTTGTCCAAAATGGTATAGGGTTTCCTGCCTGAGCAGGGGGTTGGACTAGATGACCTCCAAGGTCTCTTCCAACTTTATTATTATTATTATTATTATTATTATTATTATTATTATTATTATTATTATTATTATTATTATTATTATTATTATTATTATTATAAGTTTCTCTTCCTATTCGCAAAATAATTTCATCAGGATTTTGAATTTGACCCAAATGTCTGACCAGAACTGGTGCAACCAGATCCAAGCTGCATAAATTCAAAGGACTACTAATTGGTAGTTCTCACTTAACAATTGTCTCATTTACCAACCTAAATTTTGGGGTCAATTATGGTCGTAGGTCGAAGGTTACCTGCACTTCCCATCCCAAACTAGAGGTAGTTCAGAAAGGCTTCTACAGCCAATCTTCCGATGAAATGGAAACCATGGCAAATGTTGGATTTAAAAAAAAATCAGTTTTCTTGGACTTGCTTCCAGAAGCTTCCAGAATTTCCAGCCACTAGGGCCTGGCTGGGAATCTGGAGGGCATTAGTTGGGAAAGATGAGAAGTGTGGGATCCTATTAATCTATGGGTAGTAGAATTATAGGTTAATATTGTACAGATAAAACATTTCAAGTTGAGCCAACCATGTCTCTCTTTTCCTTCGGTTATATCAACTATGAGTAGTTAACCAGAATTCAATTTGATTATGGCTGCATTCACATATTACGCTAAAGAAAAAGATTGATTGGGGAAGACACCCAGGTCTTTAACTAGTCTTAGATTAATTTTATCGTTGCTGAATTTGGAGCTTCGGCTGTTGAAGATTTATAAAAATCCAAACATATAATCAGGTTTTGTTGTGTCATTAAATTCTATTTTGCATAAATCAGCATTTGATTGAAGTGATTTATAAATACATAAATACAATTTTAAAAAACATAAATCAGATGACATGGTAACCTCAAATCTTTGGTTATAGAGCAATAGGGTCTGTGGTTTGCATATTCTCCCTAACTTTTTTGTCTTGGTGCCTTATAAGAACAAAACTATTATCCAATATATAGAAATTAGGTGTTGTGGTTTAAAATAAATTCTAAGCTAATGCTAAAATAACCAGTTACAAATCCTGGATTATTTACTTGACTTCTTTAATAAATGGCAATTTATTTTAAACTGTTATACGTGATTTCCATATGATATGTAGTTTAAGCGAATCAAATCAAATCAAGCAAAATGGAATTCTAATTTATTCTTTGTTTAGTCACGTAGGAGAAGGAATAACAGAATAATAGAGTTGGAAGGGACCTTGGAGATCTTCTAGTCCTGCTGAAGCAAGAAACCCTATACTATTTCAGGCAAATGGTTGCTCAATCTCTTCTTTAAAATCTCCAGTGCAGGAGCACCCACAACTTCTGGAGGCAAGTCTTTCCACTGATTAATTGTTCTGTCAGGAAATTTCTCCTTAGTTCTAGGTTGGTTCTCTCCTTGATTGGTTTCCATCCATTGCTTCTTGTCCTGCCTTCAGGTGCTTTGGAGAATAGATTGACCCCCTCTTCTTCATGTCAGCCCCTCAAATATTGGAACACTGCTATCATGTCACCCCTAGTCCTTCTTTTCGTTAAACTAGACATACCCAGTTCCTGCCATTATTCTTCATGTGTTTTAACCTCCAGTCCCCTAATCATTTTTGCTCCTCTTCTCTGCACTCTTTCTAGAGTCTCAATATCTTTTTTCTATCATGGCAACTAAAACTGCATGCAGTATTCCAAGTATGGTCTTACAAAGGCATTATAAAGTGGTACACTTCAGATGACCTTGATTCTATCCTTCTGTTGATGCAGTCTAGGACTGTGTTGGCTTTTTTGGCAGCTGCAGCACACTGCTGACTCATATTTAAGTGATTATCCACTTAGGATTCCAAGGTCCCTCTCACAATTACTGTGTTTGAGCCAGGTTTCAACTAATCTATGCTTGTACCTTTGGTTTTTCCTGCCTAAGTGTAAAACCTTGCTTTTCTCCACATTAAATTTCATTTTTTTATATAGGGCCCAAGTCTATCAAGCTCTTTTTGAATCCTGAGCTTGTCTTCTGGGGTGTTGGCTAATCCTGCCAGCTTAGTGTTGTCTCCAAATTTGAAAAGTTCCTCTTCTATCCCCTGGTCTAAATCATTGATGAAGACATTGAAGAGTACTGGGCCTAAGACAGAGTCTTGGGATACCCCAGTGCATATTTCACTGTAGGTAGATGCAGTTCCATTGAGGACTACATGTTGAGTGTGGTTGGTCAGCCAGTTAAAAATCCATCTGGTGGTGATGCTGTCCAACCCACATTTTTCTATCTTATCAAATAGTAGATTGTGTTCTACTTTATGAAATGCTTTACTGAAGTCCAAGTAAATTGTATCCATAGCACCTGCTCACACCAGTATCAACTGTAAGTAAAACATATCTCAGCAATATCTTTTGTCTGCTTCATCCCATAATGTTGTCTTTAGCTCCTCTCCAACTACAGGCAAGAAAATCTTACCTATGTATTGGTGTTAAGGTAGTAATTTTCAGCTTTCAGTGTTCAAATATCATCTGAAGAAAGCTTCAAGGTATTTAGAAAGAACCCAGAATTACAGTGACTGAGAAAAATGCAACAGAAGCAGGACAAGGATCAATAGTGAGAACAGCCTCTTTGCCTGCTATTTTATTTTCTGGCTAATAGTTTGGTCTAGTGGTTAAGGCACCAGGGTAAAAACCAGGAGTCTGTGAGTTGTAGTCCTGCATGAAAGTCAGTTGGGTGACTTTGGGTCAGTCACTCGCTCTCATCCTACAATGTCAGGCTCAGGCGATAAGCGTGATGATGATGATGATGATGATGATGATGATGATGATGATGATGATGATGATATTGATTATGATGATGGAAGAGGAAGAGGAGGAGGAGGAGAAGGAAGGAAGGAAGGAAGGAAGGAAGGAAGGAAGGAAGGAAGGAAGGAAGGAAGGAAGGAAGGAAGGAAGGAAGGAAGGAAGGAAGGAAGGAAGGAAAGATGGATGACTATTATTTTCTGGGTAATCAAGGATGGGTATATTATGTATGCTGACCAACAGTCCAGATTTGAAGGCAAAATGTGATTGAGAGCAGAGTTGAATACACAAACACCTGTCAGGGATACCTTAAATCAGGGGCGGGGAACCTTGGCTCTTTTATGACTTGTGGACTTCAACTCCCAGAATTCCTGAGCCAGCCATGCTGAAGGGAAAGGGAGAGGTTTCCAAGCTGAGCCATTCTGGCTCAGGAATTCTGGGAGCTGAAGTCCACGAGTCATAAAAGAACCAAGGTTGCCTACCCCTGCCTAAACCAAGTGCACCTTTTCCTAGAATGACACTGCACCTGTTGAAAGTAGCCTTGCAAGCCCAGGAAAACAGATTCCTAATTGATGATGTTTCCAACTGCTATTACGTGAATGCTTGCTTGTACTGCACATCAGATTTTGCATTTCACATCTGAATTACTGCATGGCACTAGTAAGTAGCTTATAACTTGATTGTAAGGACAGGCCCTAATGTGTGTAGTAATTTAGAAATGGAGAAAATGATAATTGTATATCAAGTGCAAATTGAAGAGTAGCCACTGTGGTTGCTAGGGAGAATTCTAAGGACTATGAGAACATGTAGCTAATTCAAATTCTGCACCAGACAGGTTAGGTCTCCTTTGCATCATGACACATAAAACAACATCATGGTGCAAGGAAGAATTACTCATAGCAGGTAATTTATCTCTTAGGGAACCTTAGCTTACTTGACAGATCTTCCCATTGAGAAATCTAAGAGTTCCCTAAAACACAATTGGGAAACCACCATTATATCCCCTGCACTTAACTTGGCTGTTATTTAAAGGAGAACCAAATATAATATTTCATTTAAACCCTTCCCCCTCCTGCTGAGCAGCAGAATTATGCCTCCAGACTAGTATTTGAGGGGGGGAGAGAATATAAAAATACACTGAGAAAGCTGAGAAAACCCCATGTAGTATTTTGCTTGGCTTTTAGCCTGACGTTTGTAGTGAGAATGAGGGCTCCATGGATGTGTTTCCCATTAACTTTTTTTTTAAAGCTATTTAAACTTCATTCATCCAAGACCCCAAAAGAGAGAATTCAACGGTTTTATCAATTTGATCCTGAACATCATTCAATTTCTTGGCTCAATTTGCACCCAGATTACCATTTCAGGGAATGTAGTCATAACAACCTGAGTTCTAGGTTATGCACATATTGCCTACCCGGATTTTGAATTCCTAGAGGACCCATTCATCTCCATAGACAGAATAACAGAATTGGAAGGGACCTTGGAGGTCTTCTAGTCCAGTGGCCCCCAACCTTTTGGACTCCAGGGACCGGTTCTGTGCAGAGAGTTTTTTCAGCAGAGTGGAGGGGGCGTAGTTTTGCATGCTGTCTGCATCCCTCACATGTATGGATGGGGCTTTGCTCATTTGTGCAGCCTGATCTCTGGTGTGCCACGAACCGGTAGTGGTCTGCAGCCTAGGGGTTGAGGACCCCTGTTTTAGTTCAATCATCTGCTGAAGCAGGAGACCCTATACCAGGGGTAGGCAACCTTGGCTCTTTTATGACTCGTGGACTTCAACTCCCGGAATTCCTGAGCCAGCATGGCTCAGCTTGGAAACCTCTCCCTTTCCCCTCAGCATGGCTGGCTCAGGAATTCTGGGAGTTGAAGTCCACAAGTCATAAAAGAGCCAAGATTCCCCGCCCCTGGTTTAAGGTATCCCTGACAGGTGTTTGTGCCCTATACTATTTAAGGCAAATGGCTGTCTAGTCTCAAAAGCCTCCAATGATGGAGTGCCCACAACTTCGGAAGGCAAGCCATTCCACTGGTTAATTGTTCTCACTGTCAGGAAGCTTCTCCTTAGTTCTAGGTTGGAGCATTATGGGCTGGTGAGAAGTCAACAGTGCATGCTTCACTAAAAGCATACTTTTTTCTCCTTGAATAGTTGTAGAAAATTTCTGTCCTCTCAAAAATATGAAGAACCAAGTGTGGCTCTGCCTGGATTCCTCTTGGGATGTAGTGGGTCAATAAAATATTGAAATTAAAATAGTGATCCATATAATAAATCCTTTGATTCAAGAGCCTATTTTAGACCAATGACTGAAATATAGACTTTATAT
Organism: Protobothrops mucrosquamatus; assembly: GCF_001527695.2. Lineage (NCBI taxonomy): Eukaryota > Metazoa > Chordata > Lepidosauria > Squamata > Viperidae > Protobothrops > Protobothrops mucrosquamatus. Next base: position 9,467 of record NW_015392675.1, read on the forward strand.
TACTTTGGGGTAGTTTTTGTCATCAGTTTGTTTAAATACTGTTCAAAGTTGCAACAGAGCTGAAAAAAGTGATCTATAATCAGTCCTTGACTTATGACAGTTGCAACATCCCTGTGGTCACTTGGCCAAAACTCAAGCATATATTTATGATGATTGTAGTGTCTCAGAATCACATGGCCATTATTTGCGACTTTCCCAGATGGCTTTCACTAAGCAAAGTCAATGGTGGAAGCCAAATTCACTTAAGGGCTGCATGATTCGCTTAACGACCATAGCAGAAAAGTTTGTGAAATCAGCGGCAGCTCACTTAACAACACTTAGCGATGGAAGTTCTAGTCCCAACTGTGGCCAAAAGTCGAGGATTACCTGTATAATAAGAATTTATTATATGGATCAGAATTTTAATTTCAAGAACTTATTCACCCACTACATTCCAAGAGGAATCCAGACAAAGTCACACTTGGTTCTTCATATTCTTTGAAGGACAGAAATTTTCTACATCTATTTACTTCTTACTAACTTACAGTGGTCCAACCTAGAACTAAGGAGAAATTTCCTGACAGTTAGAACAATTAATCAGTGGAATGACTTGCCTTCAGAAGTCGTGGGTGCTCCATCACTGGAGATTTTTAAGAAGAGATTGGACAACCATTTGTCTGAAATAGTACAGGGTCTCCTGCTAGAGCAGGGGGTTGGACTAGAAGACCTCCAAGGTCCCTTCCAACGCCATTATTCTATGTTCCTCTATATTGGAATTCATGTTGTAAAGGGGCATATGGGTATCCTCAAGCACAGAACAGCTACAGGGCAGTAATAAAATTTAGAGTCCTCCCAAATTGGGTTATTAAATTCTCAAATCTGCACAACCCAGTGATAAACTGAACAGCACATGAATATAAAACTACGCAATATGAAAACTCTTTTCCAAACAATGAAGTAGCTAAGAGCAGGGGGTTGGACTAGATGACCTCCAAGGTCCCTTCCAACATCATCATCATTATCATTATTATTATTATTATTATTATTATTATTATTATTATTATCAAGCATGTAGATTAAAAGTGTTCTCAATACATGGCAAAAGAGAGAACACGGGTGAGGTTCCAAAGCAATGCTGACAATCTTGGTGATTCTTTACTAAGTATATTTTCCAGAAAGTAATAATGGCTGTAGTTGTGGGCTGGGGAATTCTGGGAGTTGAAGTCCATCCCTCATAAAGTGGCTCAGGTTGAGAAGCACTGATCTGGGCCATAAAAAGACTATTCCTATAATGTTAAATGCTGCTTCATCTCATTTACTAAGGTTTTGTTGGGTTCTATTCTACTATTGAGAGAGAGAGAGAGAAAGAGAGAGAGAGAGAGAGAGAGAGAGAATGTATCCTGGGAGTGCATCTGTCAGGAGCAATAAATAAGTATTTTCTGCCCGCTGAACAAATTGTAACCCTGTTCTATTTCTGATCCTGCCATGAGGCAGATTTCGATTCTTGTCCGAAACTGTCACAGAATCCTTGGAACCATCCAGTTCTCTCTCAAAAGCAGTTTCCCCGTTCATGTCAGATATTTTCTTGAGGGTCAACCCTCCTTTTTCTCAAGGCCTCTGTAACCTTACAACAAACGCGGACTCGGGGGAAACAGGACAGCCATAGAGCCAAATCTAAGCCTTTATCTGAAGCTGGCTTCTTCTGCATTGGGTTACAAAAAAAAAAAAAAGGCTAAACATTTCTGCCCCCAAGGGAATTTGCATAGTGAAAGATACATGAGAAATTAATTCAGATCAATTCACTGAAGGAATTCTTCCTTTGGCAGACAACAGACTATGCAAAAACTGTGGGAATGCTGTCTATTGCATTCCAGATTCTGAAAAACTATAGTTTCCAGACAGTATAATATGAAGTATGTAGCCAAATTTCTGATAGCTTCGTGTCGCCATGGTTACAACTACACAGTGAGTTTATTCCCCTGGGAATTCTTACTCTTAAAAGCATTTTGGAGTCTTAAGAGTGTGAAGAGATTTGGGGTGTGGGCTCCTTGGTGTTCTCTGAGCTGGGCTGTTTTCTTGCAGAAATTTCATTACCCAACTAGGTAACATGATCAGCGCATCAAGGGGTATAGAAAGCAATAAGACTTGGCTTGACAGTGGAGGCAGCAGGAATCTGAATGGTTATGTTAGGTGGAGATTCCCTGGTGCAAGAACAGTTCATTTTGATCTTAGGAGACTGAACAAGACTGGCTAGGAAAGAGAGAGAATGACTGAACAAAAGCTAAGAGTGAGAAGGGTTCATAAAAGGGCAAAATGCTCAATAATGAAACAGAAAATAGGACATCGTGGCTCACAACCTGCGGTTCATGTATTTAGATCAGACATTGGGATGCAAAAACATGAGTGTAGAGCCTACCTTACAATGTAGGTCATTATTTTGGATAATCTTGGCTTGCTGCAAAGATCTATGGGTGGAATCATAGGGTTGGAAGCAATCTCAGGGGTCTGCTTGTCTAACTCCCTACTCAAGGCAGGAGACCTTATACCATCCTGGTCAAATGGTTGTCTAATCTCTTCTTGAAAACCTCCAGTGATGGAGCACCCACAACTCCGGGAGGCAAGCTATTCCATTGATTAATTGTTCTCACTGTTAGTAAATTTCTCCTTAGTTCTAGATTGGATCTCTCTTAAACAAGCTTTCAACCATTACTTCTTGTCCAATCTCTCTCTCTCTCTCTCTCTCTCTCTCTCTCTCTCTCTCTCCCTCCCTCCCTCCCTCCTTTTTTCCCCCTTTCTGGCTTTCCATTTTCTCTCATTTGTGATACCTTTGATTCTCTCTGGCAACGAACTGGCTCTCTGCCAGAGGTCCAAACTGATTTCTTGGAAAAGACTTTTAGAATTTGACCAAGAGTTAACATATTTCACAAAGCATCCACAAAGCTACCACAGCAAAGCTGAAAATTAATTTACAGGCCCTCCCCTGTTCCTTTTTAATGTGATTTTATTTTTTTATAAATACCAATCACATGGACGACTAGCCAGGCCAGTTGTTAGCTGGATTCTCTGTTTCTTCTCTTATGTCCCAAATAAGAAGACAGAGTGGTAAAAAGTACTGCATTTTTGCTAAGATTGTGGGAAAGGAACGTTAGAAAAAGGATACTGTCTTATTTAAAAAATCTGAAGCTTTCCCCCCTACATTTCTGAGTGTTTGAGAGGTTTTAAGGAGGAAACTGGGTTTGTTATTCCTTGCAGATTAAGGAGATTGTTATTCCCCTTCCAGACTCGTGGATGCAGAGATTCCATGTATTTGTGTGTAAGCATTCCCGAGCAATGGTGGGATTCAGCCAGTTCGCAACACTTCGGCAGAACCGGTAGCTAATTTTTTTGTTGCCCAGACCCAGAATGGATTTCCGGAAGCGGCATCCACACAGAGAACTGGTTGTTCACATATTTGAATCCCACCACTGTTCCTGAGCCTTGGAATTCCATTGGATAGTGAGCCATTTTTCCCCTTGTACAAAATTCTCCTTGTTTTCCGGAAAGCACTGATCCAGCCTTTTTCTCTTATCCAACTGATAAGTAGGAAGTTCTGGGAACAGGAAGGAAAGACACTTGATCCATCCACTTCACCATATCTCAGATCAATTCTCACGGAGGAAGTTCTCATTAGAAACCATTCCAGAAGATGGTATCTTTCCTGAAGGACTTGTCAACGCAGCCTCAACTTTCAACCAGGTCTTATTTATGTTCACTCTACACCCAACTCAATTATATTATTTTCTTACTGGTGGTGCTTGTCCCCAGGCAAGCAATAGTGTTTATCATTAGCAAACAATGAATGCATATATGCAGTATCAAAGCAACATATCTGGGTTGGATATATTTGAAATGTTGTTTTAATCCAGAATTAAATGTGGTATTAATTTATTTGTCCATAATCACCTTTCAGGGAAACTTATACTCCGTGATCTGCCATCAGTATGTCTAATATTTGTACTACTTTTAGCTATATAATAATTGACTATGACAGGTCTTGACAGTTTTGAGGATTATTGTGTGTGCAATAGTCTGTTTTTCTGATTTGATCATTTGGGGTTTTTGTTGCACACTGCCATGCATTCATATGGAACGAGGCCACATATACATAAATGATCTTTGAGAAATTTGGAAATGCATCCAATTGTGCCAGGGGGCGAAACAAAATACGGGGTTGCCATTTTCGTGGCAGCTGTGTGCATATTGCATCTATTTGATGGTGCAAATCTTGATGGTTCATGAAATCTACTCTATATTGAACCTTCCCATGGGTTCACCAAATACCCCAGTGTTTCAAATTCTCTATTTGTTTGCTGCAAATCACATTGCGCACGTCACTTGCTCAGTGAGGTTGTGATATCAGTACAACACCAGAGTGATTTCTACAGTTTGAGATTTTCTTGAGATCTTTGCTGCAGAGGTCCCCAACCTTTTGGGCACCAGGGACCGGTCCCGTGGAGAGAGGTTTTTCCGTGGACCGGAGGGGGCGTGGTTTTGTGTGCTGCCTGCATCCCGCAGATGGGGCTTGGCTTGTTTGTGCAGACCGATTGCTGGCATGCCGTGGCTCGGTACTGGTCCACGAACCGGGGGTTGGGGACCCCTGTTTTACTGCATGCTGATGAGACAAGTCACTTCTTAATTCAAATGTTAATCAATAAAAGAAATAAGACTTGGCCTCTTCAGCAGAGCAGGTAGTTCCCATGGAACGTCACAGAAAACCCTTGATTGGGTGCAATTTTGCTCTTCTGTAGGCACACATGGTTTCATTGAACCCATTTGTTTGCTTCTTTCTTCCAATTTTAAGACCACCCACTTATTAATTGACCCTGAAGAGCTTATGAAATACAAAATAAAATTTTACCTGCAGGTGTAATTGGAGGCATGGAAGACTTTGGGGGATGTGAGAAAGAGATGCTGGCTGGGAAATAATCAGGAAAGAGGAGAGGGAACCCTCTAGGGCAGGGGTAAGCAACCTCGGCTCTTTTATGACTCATGAACTTCAACTCCCAGAATTCCTGAGCCAGCATAGCTAAGCATGGAAACCTCTCCCTTTCTCCTCAGCATAGCTGACTCAGGAATTCTGGGAGTTGAAGTCCATGAGTCATAAAAGAGCTGAGGTTGCCTACCCCTGCTCTAAGGCTTAGTGGTCAGAGGAAGAAACTAGACTGATGTCAGATCTCCCGGGTAAACCAGACAGAAAACACAACTAGATGAGTCCCAAAGGTTCTTTTTTCACAAGGCAACTGGACTTTCTTGTTTTTCTTTAAAGACGTTTTGCTTCTCATCCAAGAAGCTTCTTCAGCTCTCTATGACTGGATGACTGAGAGTCTCCATAGACACAACTCGATGAGCAAACTCTAACTTATTTTCACATTAGCAGAACCCTGCAAGTCTGAAAGTATAAACTACTCACTGCTAGTTTTAACCATTTGATTCATTAGGGACAGACCTGGGTATTTTGTACCTATGGGTCACATCCAGCCGACGGGTGGTCCTGTTCTGACCCGCAGCGTTGGTGGCATGGGTGGGAGATGTTGGTGTGGCATTGGTGGAGAGGGTGGTGCAGTATCAGGAAAGCATGGGACGCTGGCAGCAGCAGAGGGAGGGGTAGCAGCAGCCCTCCACAACAGTCCCAGTGTCAATGCTGCTAACATCGCATGTTCTTGCTTTAGAGATGCAGCCATTTTCCTTCTTATGTTTTACTCTTAGAATTAGAGTTAGAATTAGATGATACTGGGGGGGGGAGGAGGAGGAATGTGCATGGGAGTTTAGTTAGACATAACAATATTGTAACTAGGGTGAGAACCAAGGTTTTTTTGAAATAAGAGATGATAAGAAATGGCTGGGTTGAAGAACTGGAGGGAAAGCCAGCATTTCAAACTAATTGGAGAATGTGATTTATGACTGTTAATTAGAGGAGGGAATTGTGCTTTGATACTATGTGCTCAGGGGAGGGGAATTCAGATTTTGGCTTTGCCTATGTACGTGCCGATGCTATGCTACTCGAATAAAGATTCTTTAAGGTAAACAATGCCTCGAAGTTCTTTGAAGAACTTCATCTGTCGGAACCATGACACTCAGTTTCTCATGTTGCCTCTTGGGAAAATTAATTGCCCATCCCTGCATTAGGATGAAGCCATTTTAAGTTTCTTCCTCCGGCCGTTAAGCCACTGGGGGAATCTTCCCTCTTTTGTCTAATTGCTTCCTGGACAGCATCACTTTTCCTCATTCCCCCAAAGTCCTCCACACATTCCATTACTTCGGCCAGTTCGATATAAAATTTCAACAAAAACAAATCATATTGGGGACAACTAACTCTGAAGCACACCCTTCGGTTCATGCAGCGCCCTGGCCCAGGATTTGGGTCAAACAAACAAACAAAGCAGGTTTTTCAAGGCCCTATGAAAAACTGGCAGGGCCAGGGACATGCTGTTTCATAGGGCAAGTATGGCAACCACAGAGGAGGGATGCTGTGGGCCCCATTGGCCAGAGTATTCTGGCTGGTGGGGTCAGAAAAGGGGCCTTCTCTCCCGTTGGTTCTGCACTTTGCAACATCTTGCCCCCCCCCAAGTGAGGTCCTCTCCAACCTTCCTGACCATCCACAAGAGCCTAAAGATCTGACTCTACCAGTTGGCTTGGGGGTCCAAAGGAGGGGCTTCCGGTTGCGGGTGGTTCACAGATTAATATCAGATTCCACCACCCCCTGCTCATCTGAACTCCCTCCCTCCCACCTTTTAACTATTGCATTTTGTATTTTTATACGTTTGTAGTGTTTTGTTTACATCGTTTTATTTTTTAATGTTGTAAGCCACCCAGAGTTACCCTATGGTAAGATGGGCAGCCAATAAATTGATAAACAGAGAAGACATGTCTCCCAGAAGGCAAGACATGAAGCAATGGATGGAAACTAATCAAGGAGAGAAGCAACCTGGAATTAAGGAGAAACTTCCTAACAGTGAGGACAATTAACCAGTGGAAGAGAAGAGATTGGACAGTCATTTGTCTGGAATGGTATAAGGCCGTGGTGGCGAACCTATGGCGTGCGTGCCACAGGTGGCACGCAGAGCCCTCTTTGTGGGCACGCGCGCTGTCGCCCCAGTCCTAGGCCTTCAGCTGGGTTTTATAAAACCTTTTCGGTTTAGCCCTCCGCCAGCGTGTGCAAAAAAAAAAAAGCTTCAATCAATCAATTTCAACTTCTCACGGGAAAAAAAAGATCTCGCAAAGTTGGAATTGATTGATTGAACTTTTTAGTCCCACCTAGTCTGCCGTTACCACGGCAGCCACGCCCACCCAATGGGCCACGCCCACCCGGCATCCGATGATACATAAGTGGGTTTTGGGTTGCAGTTTGGGCACTCGGTCTCTAAAAGGTTCGCCATCACTGGAAGGACTCCTACTTGAACAAGGGGTTGGACTAGAAGACCTCTAAGGTCCCTTCCATCTCTATTTGGATTGATTGGTTGATGGCATTGTTTTATTGATCAGATAGTCCCCCAAAATCCCAAGCCTGTATCATTTAGAGTGTTATAAGTCAGGGGTCCTCAACCCCCCTTCTGCAGACTGGTACCAGTCTACGGCCTGTTGGGAACTGGTCCATGCAAGAGACAGATGTGAAGCTTTATTTAGGCATGCAAGGGATCTAGGTTGCCCACATGAAACCATCCCCCACCTGCTGCCGCCACCACTGCCACCGCCAATCCATAGAGCCAGAAATGTTGGGGACCATTGCTATAGGTGACCACCAACACCTGGAATTGTACATGGAAACCCATTGATAACCAGTGCAGCTTTCGTAATAGTAGTGTTCATGCTATACCAAGACCCTTAACTAGTCATACTGCTTCGTTCTACTGTAGCTTCCAAGTGGTCTTCAAAGGCAGCCCCGTGTAGAGCACATTGCAGCAATCCAGGCAAAATATAAGGCTTTCGTGGCTTTTTTTGTGTGTGGGATTCTTGCCTTATGACTGACTGGGTGGAAGCAGTTTGACCTGATATATCACTGGATCTGTTTTAGTTTAAATTTAACTCCCTGTGGTTAAAGGATGGGATTAATTGAACCAATTAAGCATGTTATGGGAACAGGAACACTAAATCTCTTGCTGATAAAATTTTTTTACTGGTGCGTGTTTTTGAAAAGAGCTCTTTGTCGGGCAATTATCCAGAGTCACTTCACAGATTTTTATTGATGAGGGTAGAATTTAATCCAGGCAATGCTGTCATCAATATAATCTTCCCTTGCTTTTCCTTTGTTGTTTCCATTTTTATTCTGACACCAGCACCACGATCGTCAGTTTAAAAAGAGCTGCAGAATACTTAACATCTGTGTGCATGCGATATACTTTAACAGAGCAATGCTAAATCAACGCTAGTGGCTTCATTTGTACAACGTAATTGCTGGTTAATTAACCGTCACCTTGCTTAGAGGAATAGGTGGCTTAATATATTCTGTGGTCTCCTTTAATAATTTATGCAAAATCCAGAAAATTGGTTGGTTCTATTACCAGGTTAAAAGTGCTTAGAGAACACGGCCAGTGAGAAGTACCTAATGGCATGCCCGCCCAGATTTAATTAAACTATGGCTTACTCGACCTAGTTTCTCCATTCACAGTATACTCAAACCAGGGATCCCCAACCCCCGGTCCATGGACCAGCACCAGGCCGTAGTATGTCAGAAACCAGGCCGCACAAACAAACAAAGCCCCATCTGGTTCGTGGAAAAACCTCTCTCCAAACACCGATTCCTTAATCCATTCTGATAATGATGATAAAGTTGGAAGGGACCTTGGAGGTCATCTAGTCCAACCCCCTGCTCAGGCAGGAAACCCTATACCATTTCGGACAAATGGCTGTCCAGTTTCTTCTTAAAAACTTCCAGTGTTAGCGCATTCACCGGTTCTGGAGGCAGGTTGTTCCACTGGTTAATTGTTCTAACCGTCAGGAAGTTTCTCCTTAGTTCTAAGTTGCTTCTCTCTTTGGTTAGTTTCCACCCGTTGCTTCTTGTCCTGCCTTCAGGTGCTTTGGAAAATAGCTTGACTCCCTCTTCTTTGTGGCAGCCCCTGAGATATTGGAACACTGCTATCATGTCCCCCCTCGTCCTTCTCTTTGTTAAACTAGACATACCCAATTCCAGCAACCGTTCCTTATATGCTTTGGCCTCCAGTCCCCTAATCATCTTTGTTGCTCTTCTCTGTACTCTTTCTAGAGTCTCAACATCTTTTTTACATCCTGGTGACCAAAACTGGATGCAGTATTCCAAGTGTGGTCTTACTAAGGCATTGTAAAGTAGTATTAATACTTCACGTGATCTTGATTCTATCCCTCTGTTAATGTAGCCTAGCACTGTGTTGGCTTTTTTGGCAGCTGCAGCACACGGCTGGCTCATATTTAAATGATTGTTCACTAGTTCTCCGAGGTCCCTCTCACAGTTACTACTATTGAGCAAGGTACCCAATGTATCTGTGCAAGATATCCACCGGAGATGTCCAAATCAGACTGGTATGCTCTATTTGAAGTAGGCACTCCTACAAATAACTGGCACCAACTAGATAGGCCTTTAAAAATCAAAACTAACACTCAGAATGGTACTTTTAGTATCGATGCAGAGCTGCCAACCTTGGTATAGTAATAGCAATAGCACTTAGACTCTTATATACTGCTTCACAGTGCTTTACAGCCCTCTCTAAGCGGTTTACAGAGTCAGCATCTTGCCCCCGACAATCTGGGTCCTCATTTTACCCACCTCGGAAGGGTGGAAGGCTGAGTCAACCTTGAGCCGGTGAGAATCGAACTGCTAGCAGTCGGCAGAGTTAGCTTGCAACACTGCATTCTAATCACTGCACCACCACGGTATTTAGCAGTTATGGGCATACAGCGGTTGTCACCCATCACAAGGGGGCTGCTGCAATTTGCACCCATTGAAGCTTGCAAGCAGTCTCCAAGGCCAGCCCCATGTAGAATGCATTGCAGTAGTCTACACCACAGGTGAGAAGGCAGAAATGCTCTGCTGGCTGGGGAATTCTGGGAGTCTCTAGTTTAAAACATCTTCTAGTTTAAAACACTGGCGTATAGGAGGACACCCAAGCCATGACCTACTCATTTAGTAAGAGTGCTACTCCATCCAGGGACAATACATTTCCAGAAAGTTCATGGACAAAGAGCAACTCCAACTCTTATTATTACCCATAAATCTCAGACATGGAGAAGAAGGAGAGATGTCCTCAGAATAATAGCCTAATAAGCAGCATGAGATCAGATAGCCATCAGCCCCTATAACAAGGGCACTAATAGATTGGGCTGATAAAACTGTAATGAAGTTTTACATCATCTCAACAATGCTGGGCAATGCCAGATGTTGTAAATCACAAGCAGGAAAATAGCCAAAGTAACAGCACTTAAAGATGCTTTTTGCAGCTTCCAAAAAAAGTGGGGGGGGTAGGGATTTCATTTTTGAATGAATAGGGTGCCATCAAGTGGTGGAAGGGAAAAGAACAGTATATAATAATTCAATATATAAGATTTGCAGTTCTAACAACAGGTCTATTTAAAGCTACTGTATTTAGACACTTCCCTGTTGCAAATTAGCAATTTGCAAGCCAGGTTGAGAAAATGCTGTTGTACAGTAGTCCTCGACTTACAATCATTCATTTAGCAACCATTCAAAGTTACAACGGCACTGAAAAAAAGTAACTTACATACAGGTCCTCACATGAAAGACTGCTACAGCTTCCCCGTGGTCATATGATCAAAATTCAGCTCTTGGCAACTGGCAGGCATTTACAGTGGTTGCAGCATCCTATGATCATGTCCTCACCATTTGCAACTTTCCCAGCTGTCCTCCGGCGAGCTAAGTCAATGTGGAAGCCAGATTTGTTTAACAGCTGTAGTAAATATGTGTTCCAATATCTAAGGGGCTGTCACAAAGAAGTCAACCTATCCTCCAAAGCCCCTGAAGGCAGGACAAGGCCTGACGGGGTGGGACCGGCTGATGTAATGGGACACTTCTTTAGGCAGCCTGGCCCCATGCCATGGAGGGCTTTATAGATCACAACCAACACTTTGAATTGGGCCTGGAGCAAACTGACACCCAAGGCAGCTTGCACAACAGAGGTGTTACATACATCCTTCTCTGGGTGCCTAGAATCTCTGCTATGGCAGAGATGTTTCCAGTCTTTTATTCATAGGTTCTGTCTGAAATGATAAGATACCAACAAAAATCACAAAAATAGGATGCATGGTGAACTAATGAGATGATGGTTATAAGAATAATATAAGCTGATAAAAATGTTATATATAGATGTTATCACTATCTGTATAAATATGAAAAAATGTCTCTAATCACATATTGAAAATATTAAGAATTATATTTGTGTAAGGTTGAAGAAGGATAATATAAATGGGAGAAGGAAAGATCAAAGAAA
>NW_015392675.1:22502-32238 GCF_001527695.2 Protobothrops mucrosquamatus
ACATATAAGGAATGTTTGCTGGAATTCGGTATGTCTAGTTCAGGGGTGTCAAACTACCGGCCCGCGGGCTGGATGCATCATAGCAAAATCGCGCCCATCCCATTGCCGGCAATGGGAAAAAAGTTGGTCATGTAACGTTGCAAGTTTGACATCCCTGGTTTAGTTTAATGAAGAGAAGGACGAGGGGGGACATGATAGCAGTGTTCCAATATCTCAGGGGCTGCCACAAGAAAGAGGGAGTCAAGCTATACTCTAAAGCACCTGAAGTCAGGACAAGAAGCAATGGATGGAAACTAACCAAAGAGAAGCAACCTAGAACAGACATGTCAAACTTGCGACGTCACATGACATCACGCGACGTATCAGATCTTTTTTCCCATTGCCTGCAATGGGATGGGCGCGGTTTCCTGGTGATGCGGGCCAGTAGTTTGACACCCCTGACCTAGAACTAAGGAGGAATTTCCTGTCAGTTAGAACAATTAATCAGTGGAATAACCTGCCTCTAGAAGCTGTGAATGCTCCAACACTGGAAGTTTTTAAGAGACTGGACAGCCATTTGTCTGAAATGGTACAGGGTTTCCTGCCTGAGCAGGGGGTTGGACTAGATGACCTCCAAGGTCCCTTCAATAATAATAATAATAATAATAATAATAATAATAATAATAATAATAATAATAATAATAATAATAATAATAATAATAATAATAATAATATATAATATAGTTGTTGTTATTATCCTTTGTATGGCGATCTTGATGCTCTCTGAACTTGGTTGTTTGCTTGAAGGCATTTCATTACTGAACTAGGTAACATCTGATGATGTTCAAGTGAGCTACAGCTATTATTTTCTATTAGAACTCAATGTGCTTGTTAAATCCTTCCGATATTTAACCTCTTCTCTTTATGTCTCTAAGTACAGATAGTCCTTGACTTGCAACCATTCGTTTAGCAACTGTTTGAAGTTACTAAACAAATAATTTTAAGCAGAGGATTATCTGTGTGATTTTTTGTTTTGTTTTTTTAAAAAAACACAATAGCCTCTTCAGATTACTAAACTGTATTTTGTGATGAAATATGAAACTATCAACCAAACACACATAGAACAAAATGAATTTAGTATTGCAAGAGTACTGTAGTATTGCAGTACTACAAGGCGTGGTACAGTACAGGAAAATGCTCTGCCAACACCTTAGCATGCATTATCAAGTGCTTTAAGCCATGTTTGAGAACTGCTGAGTGACAATAAACTAAGATTTACAGGATCCACTTCTTCAGATTCTTGGGAATTTGGGCTGCTCTTGGGCATCCATTTCCTAGCTTCTTTCTTTATTCTTTATTTTAATTATGAGTTGGAACACAAGATAGGGACTTCCAGAGAAGTAGGCTGTTGATCCATTTAGTGCAGACATGTCAAACTCGCAACGTCACGTGACATCGCGCAACGTATCGGGACAGTTTTGCCATTGCCCGGCAATGGGGTGGCCGCAGCTTCCAGATGACACATCCGGCCCACGGGCCAGCAGTTTGACACCCCCGATTTAGTGAATATCTTGTTTTGACTGAAGCACTGACTGAAGTGCAGTGACTGAGGAACAATCAAAAGATGTAGCAGGTATCATTGCATACTTACCATGAGAAAAACACAGCTAAGGCAGTTAAGTGAAGTTTTATAACTTTAAAACTGTCTCTTAAAAAACTGTTTTTCTCCCTTAGCTATTTCTACAGGATTATTTTGTTGTAGAGCAGACAAAGTGTGCCTCATTGGGTAGTCATTTCAAAAATATTCCTAACCTAAACACCGCAACAGAATGACCATCAGCAGGCAAAAATCAATGCTAGCAGGAGCGACTGTCGACTTCCTGATGGCTTCCCCATTGAGCTTCCTCGTGGGAAGCTGGCAGTGAACATCAGAAAACTTCCTCCCACCCTTCTTCCTGTACAGATACATGCTACAAGGCCCTCATGAAGCCAGGTCATTATTTTAACTTGTTATTGTAAACCTGTATTAAGCACCTATTTTAACCAGTGCTGATATTTATTATATTGTCTTTTAAAAACAAAATCTGCAGCACAGAAGACTCAGGATGAAAGAGAGGCTAAGTAAGAAAACAAAACTCTTCTTATTTTCTTCCTTCCTTATTTTGATTGTTTGGACCTGCAGCAAAATGATCATTTTGTGCTTATCACACACACCCACACCCCGTGTTATTATAGAAATGCTTCCTAGATGACATAAAGATATCATAGCAGGCTGGAAAGTAAGAAAGTCAGCAGAGAACAGGATTCAATCATCATCAAAGCCAGTAAAGGAATTAACAATTTCCTTCACTGTATAACCAACAAGGGCAGCCAACTAGCACATAGCCTTTGTAGTAGAACACTGCACCCACCTTGCAGCCATCGATCATCAATCCTGTTTTCCAAGGAGCGGTACATCTGGCCTATAAGAGGAACTCAGTTTCATAATTCACAGCTGATGTCTGGAACAAGGTTCTCCCTGAGACCCAGATAAACCTCATTCTGCTATTATTCAGAAGAACTCTTCACCCAGGTCTTTGGAGAGGAAGAATGAGACTCCTTGCTTCATTCCCCTTGGTCTGGCACACTTAACATCTTTTTTATGGATTTTATTGTAATCTTTATTTAAATGTTATTGTAACTATTATCCTTCTCATCTTCCTATTATCTTCTTTTATTGTTATCTTATTCCTTGTATGTCCAATCACACTTGGCCAATAAAGAACTATTCCAGAGGTCCCCAATCTTTTGAGCACCAGGGACCAGTTCCGTGGAGAGAGGTTTTTCTGTGGACTGGAGGGGGGGCATGGTTTCATGTACTGCCTGCATCCTGCAGATGGGGCTTTGCTTGTTTGTGCAGACCGGTTTCTGGCATGCTGCGGCCCGGTGCCGGTCCACAAACCAAAGGTTGGAGACCCCTGAACTATTCCATTCCATTCTATTCCTGTGAGCTATCCAGAGTCATTGGGAGATGGATAGCGTGTACATTTAATAAATTGTCTTCATCATCCTCACATGCTGACCTTGGATGCTTTTAAAAATGGCTGGGGCAATTATAAGTTAGTTTGTTCAATGAACTGGGGTGCTTTGATTAGTTTACATTCCAGTATACGCAACCCAGAGAATGCCTTAATTCAATGACCAAGTTCAATATATTTTTGGACACAGCTTTGAGGCACCCTGCTGTAATACTAAAGATACTTAGTCTCATGTTCCTGTAAAGTTTTTTTTTCAGACAGGGATCTATTTTTAGTTTCTTTTTCTACTAAACACCAATTATTTACCTACTTTTTTACACTAGAATAGGGTTGCTAGTTTTTGATTCAGTTTACACAGCAGATTTCTCCATTTTTAGAATATTCTATACAACCCGTGACTCCTTGAGTCATGTTTCAGAGATACATCTTTACCTAAACAGAATAACAGAATGAGCACATCTGGGCAAAAAAACAGTGGGAGCGGGGGTGACTGCCAATTTCCTGCTGGCTTCCCCATTGAGTTTCCTTATAGGAAGCTGGCAGAGCCCATTGGAAATGATAATCACGTGGCCTCAAGCTGACCATGACAGCATGGCAGGACTGAAGCGATCACCACTCGCCAAATTTCAACCCTACAGGAGTCTTGGATTTTGGATACATTCTGCAAGTTAGCCCATCTGGGGTATGTTGATTCAAAAACTATTGTCTTATGATGTATCATTTCACCCAATTGAAGATTACAACCAATTGAACAGACACAAGAGTTTTAATATATATAGATATGAGATGAATCCCCAAGAACAGCCTTGGAATAAGGATATGTTGCTAGAATCCAAGTCAAGATTTCATAGAACAGAGGTCCCCATCCTTTTGGGTTCCAAGGACCGGTTCAGTGAAGAAAGGTTTTTCCGCAGACTGGAGAGTGTGTGGTTTTGTGTGCTGCCTGCATCCCACAGATGGGGCATTGGTTGTTTGTGCAGACCGGTTGCTGGCATGCTGTGGCCCGGTACCGGTCCACAGACCGGGGGTTGGAGACCCCTGTCATAGAAGACACCCACAATCCAAAAAGCTTGCTTTGATCCCAAACTGATACAACCACACCAGTGTTTTTTTTAAGTTTCGCAACTTTAAAATGTGTGGACTTCAACTCCTAGCATGCCAGCTAGGAAATTCTGGAAATTGAAGCCTACACGTCTTAAAGTTGCCAAGTTTGAAAAACACTGATCTAAATTAAGTCTCCTAAAGGAAGGAAATTTATCAGCTAAAGCTATCCATCACTTAAAAATAACAGAAGTTGGGTGAGAACATCTTTTTAAAAACACAATCTGACAAATACAATGAGAACATTAAACATTACAGTTTAATATGTAAAGCGATTACTCCTTCCTGGAAATCAAATTTTGGTATTTTTTTTTGTTCTTATTTCTTTCTTTTTCCAGCAGATTAAATCCAAAAGAGCATTGGAAAATAAAGAACCATGCCCTCAGTGATCAACAGAGATGATCCCTGGTGAGTTCACCATCAGTGAAATTGATCATAAATGCAGACTATGGCTCCAGTGAATATGCTATTCTGTTATAGGATCCATTTATAATAATAATAATTGTAAAGTTGGAAGGGACCTTGAAGGTCATCTAGTCCAACCCCCTGCTCAGGCAGGAAACCCTATACTATTTCGGACAAATGGCTGCCCAGTCTCTTCTTAAAAACTTCCAGTGTTGGAGCATTCACCACTTCTGGAGGCAGGTTGTTCCACTGGTTAATTGTTCTCACTGTCAGGAAGTTTCTCCTTAGTTCTAGATTGCTTCTCTCCTTGATTAGTTTCCACCCGTTGCTTCTCGTCCTGCTTCCAGGCGCTTTGGAGAATAGCCTGACTCCCTCTTCTTTATGGCAGCCCCTGAGATATTGGAACACTGCTATCATGTCCCCCCTCGTCCTTCTCTTCATTAAACTAGACATACCCAATTCCAGCAGCTCTGTGTGTCATGGCCGTGAGGCCCAAAAGAGCAGTTATCATACCACATTAGAAGATAACAAGGTCTCATTCCCTATGGTCAAGGATACTGAGCAACAAAGCCCTCCCTATTCAACAGGGCGGTGATTAAAATCCCATAAATCAGCTCAGAAAACCAACCCAGTTTAACCCCAAGAATGCCTGGAGAGAGGAATGGTCCAAGATACCTTCTTGTGATCTGACCATTAGTGATCCCTCTACCAAACCACCTGGTTTGATTAACCTGCCTCGCTTTGTCTGGGTGAAATTGAACAGTATTAGGTGTAATGCTGGAAGTGCCTCTGCCCTGTATCAGTGGGGAGGGAAAGATTTCCTTTGTTGCAGTTGAGGTGCTGATATGCCAACTATTAAACATATTGTGCAAGATTGCTCACAACTTGAGTTCTCTGGTTCCCTAAAAGATCTACAATAAGCAACATCAGCTCCTTCATGGATTACTGCCTTGTCGTGGCGAAGGGGCTTGCGTAACTCAATGAAGCTATGAGCTATGCCATGCAGGGCCACCCAAGACGGACAGGTCATAGCAGAGAATTCTGACAAAATGTGATCCACTGGAGAAGGAAATGGCAACCCACTCCAGTATCTTTGCCATGAAAACCCCATGGACAGTACCAAAAGGCAAAAAGATATGATGCTGGAAGAGGAGCCCCTCAGGTCGGAAGGTGTCCAATATGCTACTAGGAAAGAGCAGAGGGCGAGTACTAGTAGCGCCAGAAAGAGTGAAGTGACTGGGCCAAAGCCAAAAGGACGCTCAGCTGTGGATGCATCTGGTGATGAAAGGAAAGTCCGATGCTGTAAAGATCTTTTCTCCATAGGAAACTGGATGGACTCCAGAAGATGGTAGAGGACAGGAAGGCCTGGAGGAATGTTGTGAGAACAATTAACCAGTGGAACAACCTGCCTCCAGAAGCGGTGAATGCTCCAACACTGGAAGTTTTTAAGAAGAGACTGGACAGCCATTTGTCCGAAATGGTATAGGGTTTCCTGCCTGAGCAGGGGGTTGGACTAGATGACCTTCAAGGTCCCTTCCAACTTTACTATTATTATTATTATTATTAACATCAGAGGTGATCACCTAGATAGCTGAACTGGACATCCAGTTATGAAGCCACTGTAATACTCCCATCGAAGTTTTACTTATAATTATGTAGACTGTGTATGTATGTTTACTTCTCTTATGTCATGTTCTCATCATATGCTAAATAATAATAATAGCATCCATTAAACTATGTAGGCCAATAATTCCAGTTGCTTATCATTAGAAAGCACCAACTAACTGCATCTGGATTTTATTTCGTTAATTAGGATTGAAACACTCCTAAGTCAGTCTAAAGGGGTTAAAAAAATCTTTAAAATACGGGAAAGCAGAGTGACCGTAACAGAGTTCACAAACCAATTTGAGAAGCTTGAAGTGTACTATTTAAAAATGTCTATCTCAATTCCAAGTCTTTTATGATTTACGAGCATGGTGCAACTAAGGTATAAATTATTCCGAGAGACACCCTTTAATTACTTTTACCCGTTTAAACCGTTGCTGTATTTCTCACAGCCTGTAGCCTGGTATTAGAAAACCAAACACAAAACAGAAAATAGGATAATTTTAAAGCTCAGTGAATATAAGCAAGTGTAAAACAGCCTCCGCTGAAAAGAACTGTTATATGTGGAAGCCAAAAGGGCATCAAACCATGGTAGCAATTTGAAACAGTAAAAGCCTGGCTCTCGGCACAGTTGAAGAACAATTAAATCATTATTGAGGAACTGAGATTTAGAGGTAAGAATAATCACTGCCAAGGTCATTAATCACCAATGAAAGATGTAGGCATTTTGCCATGGAAGACTTATATATATGTACATAACTACATATACGCAGAGGTAACATTTATTTGGACCTGTGTCAAACTATTAATATTAATATTTATTTGTAATAAGGAGAGACTCCATTGCATCCAGCTTGACTCCTGATGATTTTAAGAGCACAGACATTGCTTTCTAGGGAAAAAGTAAAAATGCATTGTGCTGCCTGGTTCTACCGTGACTTTTTTCCAATACAGCCTCTTCATCTTCCATCTGATCTCCAGCTCCATCTTTGTTATCTTTTCCAAGATCTAAGTCAGTGTTTCTCAAGTTTAAGATGTGTGGACTTCAACTCCCAGAATTCCCCATCTGATCTTGCTGGCTGAAAAATTCTGGGAGATGAAGTCCACACATCTTAAAATTGCCAAACTTGAGAAACATGACCTAGATACCGACACCAGTTATAATTTATACTGTACACTTTTAAAATGTACCAAGCTTAACTACCCTGTCACCCCAGCCATTATTTTACACAGTGCTAGGCTGCATTAACAGAGGGATAGAATCAAAATCACGTGAAGTATTAATACCACTTTATAATGCCTTGGTAAGGCCACACTTGGAATACTGCATCCAGTTTTGGTCACCATGATGTAAAAAAGATGTTGAGACTCAAGAAACAGTACAGAGAAGAGCGACAGTGATGATCAGGGGACTGGAGGCTAAAACATATAAGGAACGGCTGCTGGAATTGGGTATGTCTAGTTTAATGGAGAGAAGGAGAGGGGGGACATGATAGCAGTTTTCCAATATCTCAGGGGCTGCCACAAAGAAGAGGGAGTCAAGCTATTTTCCAAAGCACCTGAAGGCAGGACAAGAAGCAACGAATGGAAACTAATCAAGGAGAGAAGCAACCTAGAACTAAGGAGAAACTTCCTGACAGTTAGAACAATTAGCCAGTGGAATAACCTGCCTCCAGAAGCGGTGAATGCTCCAACACTGGAAGTTTTTAAGAAGAATCTGGACAGCCATTTGTCTGAAATGGTGTAGGGTTACCTGCCTGAGCAGGGGGTTGGACTTGATGACCTCCAAGGTCCCTTCCAACTTTATTATTATTATTATTATTATTATTATTATTATTATTATTATTATTATTATTATTATTATCATCATCATCATCATCATCATCATCATCATTATACATTTAATACAGGTAGTCCTCAATTTACACTCATTCATTTAGCGACCATTCAAAGTTACAAACACACTGAAAAAAGTGACTTATGACTGTTTTTCACACTTACAACCGTTGCAGCATCCTCATGGTCATGTGATCGAAATTCAGATGCTTGGCAACTGGCATGCATTTATGACTGTTGCAATGTCCCAGGGCCATGTGATCCCCTTTTTTCAACCTTATGACCAGCAAAGTCCATGGGGAAACCAGATTCACTTATCAACCATGTTACTAACTTAAGAACTGCAGCGATTCACTTAACATCTGTGTCAAGAAAGATTGTAAAATGGGGTAAAATGCACTTAACAACTGACCTGCTCAGCAGCATAAATTTGGGGGTTCAATTGTGGTTAGAGTTAGGGTCAAGTCAAGGGCTACCTGTGGTATGGGCTCTCCTGCTTACAAACTGAAACCAAAAGAAAGTAGCCTGAAGGTGATCTGATCTCATGGAGGAGAGTTGACAGAAGAAAGTGAAAGGGTATTTTTTTAATTATGAATTAAAGAGTTCAGTCCTATGTCAGAAAGCATGAACTAGGGCAGGGGTAGGCAACCTTGGCTCTTTTATGACTCGTGGACTTCAACTCCCAGAATTCCTGAGCCAAGGCTGAACAAGATAAACAAAATGCACAGCCATTCTGATAGAAATAAAAAGAAAAAATTACTTGGGAAGTTGATGAAGAGAGCTCAACAAGAAGCCAGCAACAAAGAAAATGGAATTAAAATTAAAAATAAAGGGGATGAAATGAAGTGAGGGAGTGCTGGAAGGAGTATGTTAGAGATTTGTAAGGAAAGGAAGGAAGGAAGGAAGGAAGGAAGGAAGGAAGGAAGGAAAAGAGAGAGAGAAAGAAAGAAAGAGAAAGAAAAAGAGAGGAAAGAGAAAGAAAGAAAGAAAGAAAGAAAGAAAAAAGAAAGAAAGAAAGAAAGAAAGAAAGAAAGAAAGAAAGAAAGAAAGAAAGAAAGAAAGAAAGAAAGAAAGAGAAAGTAAGTCAAATGCTTTGAGAATATTTTTTAAATATTAAATCTGCAAATGTAGATGATGTAACTGGAGAATGTTCAAATCTGTGTTTATGGAGTGGCTGCCCAAACTCTTTTAACATGTCTATGAAAATTTCATATGCTTGACAATGGAGGTTACTGTTCCCTTAATCAAAAGGAATGATATCAAGAACAAATGCAAAACCACAGGGAAGGATTAGTTTGTTAAGTGTCCCTGGGAAGGTGTTTGGCAGGTTTTGATGGAAAAGGTTCAAGAGGTGACAATGTAAACCAACTGGGAAATGCAGAGGGGGTTTTATGGTGGGCAGATGTAGCGGGTTTTGTTTTGCTATGCTATGCTTTACTTTTTGGTCTTTGGGAGGAATGCGTGGCTGTGAGAAGGGAACTTCAACATGTGGTGAATTAAAGAAAGTGTAGGACGAAGTAGTGGACATGAAGGCTGGAAAGTTAAAAATATAAGCTGAGGACTGGTTGCTGTATTCATTAAAAGCCAACAGCACTTGATAGTACATGATTACTTCATGATAGAATAAAGTGTGAGAATAGAGGGAATGCTAAGTGAATGGATCGGCATTAAGCATTAAGGCAATAGATATGTGATATCCACTTAGTTGTTTAATGTATTTATAAACAAACATGTAAGGGATATTAAAGACATTAGGCATTAGATGTTGAAGGAGGTTAGAGGTTGGGAATGTA
>NW_015392675.1:33086-35194 GCF_001527695.2 Protobothrops mucrosquamatus
GCATCCTACGGATGGGGGCTTTGCTTGTTTGTGCGGACCGGTTGCTGGCATGCCACGGACCAGTACCGGTCCACAGACCAGGGGGTTGGGGACCCCTGCCCTAAACTCTGCTGAAGATGTTACCTGCATCCTACGGATGGGGGCTTTGCTTGTTTGTGCGGACCGGTTGCTGGCATGCCACGGACCAGTACCGGTCCACGGACCAGGGGGTTGGGGACCCCTGCCTTAAACTCTGCTGAAGATGTTACCTAACCTGGTAACGAAATGTTCAGAAACCAACCCACAAGCTCAGAGAACAAACCTTCACCCTCAGTGTGTTGTTGGCTGAAAATCAGATGATTTGCAGAAAGTGTTATGCAACAAGGCATATGGATGTGAGAATTAAGGTATGAAAAAAAAACCAAAGGTAGTCGAATTTGTCAGGGAATTTTGAGTGAACAGTAGCAAGTTATAGATGAATGACAAAAACCTAGAGTGGATAAATGTTTAATAAAGATAGGAAGATGGGAAGAATGCATTTTAAGATGTGCAAATCATAGAATGACAGTCGGTAGCATGTGGTAAAACCCGAATATCAAAGAATATGAAACAAAGTGAAAATGGTTGTGTATAAAAACATGGTTATGGCCCTTTTGCCTTATGGAAGTGAGATCTGGATGTATTGGGAGTAACTTGAAAGCTGAATGAAGTGGGAGGGGTTATTTAAGAACCGCTGGGGCAGGGGAAAAAAAGAGATAGGACCCAGAACAAATGGATTCTTAATAAATATGGGCAGGAATTGAATAATGTCTAGTCTAGTGAAAAGAAGGACTGGGGTGACATGATAGAGGTGTTCCAATATTTGAGGGGCTGCCATAAAGAAGAGGCGGGGGTCAATCTATTTTCCAAAGCACCAAAGGTAAGACAAGAAACAATAGATGGAAACTTCTCAAGGAGAGAAGCAACCTAGAACCAAGGAGAAATTTCCTAACAGTGAAAACAATTAACCAGTGGAATGGCTTGCCTTCTGAAGTTGTGGGTGCTCCATCTCTGGAAGTTTTTAAGAAGAGACTGGACAACCATTTGCCTGAAATAGTATAAGGTTTTCTGCTTGAGTAGGGGGTTGGACTAGAAGACCTCCAAGGTCCCTTCCAACTCTGTTATCCGGTTGTGTTCTGAATGCAAAAGTGAGGGACCAGTACATTGAGGTGGTTTGGTCATACAAGGAACGAATGAGCATCAAAACACAAAACTACAATAGGAAGGTTGAGCAAATGGCTTGAGAGTCACTGAAAATCAAGCTTTGACCGAGCTGAGAATTTTAAAGGACAAAAGGCAGCGTAATCACTTGGGGTCTTCCTGTGAAAATGTGATGCACATCTGGTTTGCTATCCTTTCCTTCTCATTTTTTTTAACCGCCTGCTCTAGCCAAAAGATCTGGGATTCTCGGGTAACTTTCCACCCAAGTATTAACCAGATCAGACCTTAGCTTTTTTCCCCCCAAAGTTGGTTAGATGGTGCCACCTGGGAGAGGGGGGGGGGAGATATCTAAAAACCAAGCCGTCCTTGGCCTCACAATCCTGAACCATCACTGCCCCATCCCTCACAAAGCAGATGCCACTCAAATTAGACCTGTCCATCCATACATTTGTTACAGGAGTTAAAGTCACAACTGTCTCCTTCTCCTCGCGGAAAAGCCCCCAAAGAGGCGGAGGGAAGGATAAAACCCATCCTCAAAGGATCAGCGCTGGGGAGAGGGGGGGGGGAAGTCTTTTCACGCTTCTTTCCGGAGAGTAAATAGGCATAGGATCCTGTGCTCCCTTCCCGCGAGGCTGCGAGCGACAGTTTAGCTTACATCTCAGCTACACGCCCGCCTCTGCGCGTAGGAAAGCCGAGAGAGCCGCATTCAAACGTTAAAACGGTAGGTGACCTCGTCCCTCCCCGCCCGATATTAACCGAAGCAAGAAGAGCGAAGCAGAGTATGTACTCCCAACTTCTCAATCCGGATCTCCACTTGGTCCATTCTTAAAACCAATTATCAATTCAAACTTTGAATCGATGCGCTGCGGTTTACCTGAGGGGATACAGGTCTTCAGCCTAAAAAGGAGACACGGCATCTTGTTTCACAC
>NW_015392675.1:37803-46224 GCF_001527695.2 Protobothrops mucrosquamatus
TTTCCTAATTATCTCTCTTCCCCCCCCCCCCAAAGACCCTTTTATCTCGCAGCTCATCCTCCCTCCTCCCAGGCTACCCGCGTCTCCGTTCGACTTCTCTTGCCAAATACCTGAATGCGTTCCAAACGCCCCGTTCAAAGCAAAAAAAAAACAACCAAGTTATTCCTAACGGTGGTTTGGTTTCATTTCTGTTTTGTTCCTGTTCCAAAGGATCTCCATAATCAGGAGAAAGAAAAAAAAATAATAATCTTATTGAACGCGTTCGGGTCGTGCCATCCCCTTTGGAAAGACTTCCAGGTTACGACGTGTCTGATTTTCATTCCCCCATTACCACCACCACCATTAATAAGTTTTCTCTCTCTTGAGGCTCCTGCATGTATTTGTCCTACCCTATGGGGAGAACGTAAATAGCCAAGATTCCCCTCTCCACCCCATGCCGGAGCGGAGTGGGGGAAGAGACCTTTTTTTTTTTTCCTAGGAAGTAAAATTGCTATTTGCTGAGACCTTCCACCTGACCGTTTTTTTGACTTCAAAGCCATGTGAGGTTTTTTGGGCCCTCCACTACTTCCGGATCTCCTTTTGTTTGCTTGCTGTGGGAAAGCTGTACAGCTGGGTGGGTGGTTATCTTTTTTTAAAGGCACCAAGCCGTTTTTTTTCTCTCCCCCCCCCTCCCTTAAGATTCCCCCTCGGGTCACCTGCTGGTGCAGAATCCATGTGCAAGGCAGTTGAGCAGTTTCTGAAGCCGAGTGTGCAAATCAGTTGCTGCGTAATACAGTCTTTTAAGATAGTATCTTAAATGGCTCACCCAAGGTCGTGTTCTCCTCCCACACAAAACGTACCTTCCAGACATGCACAGCTGTAGCTTGAGGAAAGAGTTTTATTATCCAGCTCATCAGGAGCAAGGTCCACAAGCAAGTTTGTACACATACACATTCACACGTAGAGGGAACAGTGGAATCAAGTCTCTGTTCAACTGAAACCTGCGTGCCACGACAGCAGTGATAGTAATAATAAAAACATCATGGACTTTTCAGCTCCTAGATTCTGGTTGAGTTTACGCATGCACAAGTCGTAATGTTATATAAATGCAGCTAATGAGGTTTTGGAAGCTATGGTTTATCATTTAGTATGTGCAGGCAACCAATTGTGGTTTAGTCAATAACCATGCGTAAGCAAACAGTGACCTGATCCAATTTGTGGGTCTTATTTTAAATCATATATATTTGGTAAGATGTAATCCAACCGTGTAGTTTTTACAGTGCTTTATAGTAATTTGAATTTCACTGAACTGTCCTGAAGAGAAATACCTAATAGCATTTCCCATCTCTCCAACATTGGCATAGTGTTTTATTTTATTTTATTACCTTATTGTACTTTATTTAATTTATATGTTGCCTCATATTAGACTCTAGTTTTATTCAGCCTCTTCATAAACAATCTAGAGCAGTGTTTCTCAACCTTTGCAACTTTTAAAGATGTGTGGACTTCAATTCTCAGAATTCCGCAGAATAACTGGCTGGGGATTTCTGGGAGTTGAAGTCCACGCATCTTAAAGTTGCAAAGGTTGAGAAACACTGACCTAGAGGATAGAGCAGAAGGGATGTTTATGACTGTGATGGCGAACCTTTTAGAGACCGAGTGCCCAAACTGCAACCCCAAACCCACTTATGCATTGTCAGGTGCCGGGTGGGTGTGGCCCATTGGCTGAGTGTGGCCAATTGGGTGGGTGTGGCTGCGGTGGTAATGGCAGACTGGGTGGGACTAAAAAGTTCAATCAATTCCAACTTTGCAAGATCTTTTTTTTTCCCGCGAGAAGTTGAAATTGACTCATTGATTGAAACTCTTTTTTTTTGCACACGGCAGCGGAGGCCTAAAGCGAAAAGGTTTTATAAAACCCAGCTGAGGGCCTAGGACTGGGGCAACGGCGCACGTGCCCACAGAGAGGGCTCTGAGTGCCGCCTCTGGCACCCGTGCCATAGGTTCGCCACCACTGCTTTATGACATTTGAGGATGACCTCAAGCTAAGGGAAATAGCTACTATCTTACAGGACAAAATTAAACACACAAATACAGACCGGGAAGAGCTGGTTGGTGTTTGGTTGTGAGAAGGATCTAGATCAGTGTTTCTCAACCTTGACAATTTTAAGGCATGTGGACTTCAACTCCCAGAATTCTGCTGGCTGTGGAATTCTGGGAGTTGAAATCCACGTGCCTTAAAATTGTCAAGGTTGAGAAACACTGATTCTAGATGAACATGAGGAAACTATGGGATGTAGCAGTCAGAAGGCCAGTGAACTCTTAGGCTAAATGAACAGAAGTGTTGCCTCTGTCTCATGAGAGGTAATAGTGTCACTGTGGCTCTGTTGATTTGATTACTCTTGGAGTGTTGTATCCCCAAGAAACTTGGGGATGTGTGAATGGGTTCAGAGGAAGAGTTTGGATAAAAAGAGGTCTGGAAACAGTGGTGGGATTCAGCCAGTTTGCACCAGTTCGGCAGAACCGGTAGCTAATTTTTTGTTGCCCAGGCCCAGAATGGATTTCCGGAAGCGGCATCCACACAGAGAACTGGTTGTTCACGTATTTGAATCCCACCACTGTCTGCAAACCATACTTTATGAAGAATGAAAGGGCTTTGCAGGTTTAGAAAACAAGACCGATGGAATGTGATTGCAGTCAATCCAATGGGCAAACGACAGATGGATATATTTTTAGAAATTGATAGCTGGAGAAAGACCAATAGATTGCAATTAAAAGCAATTCATGCTGCAACTTATGACAGTAAGAGTTGCTGAACCATGGAGTTATCTAATATCTAGAACACGGGTGTCAACCTCGCCACATCACGTGACGTGTCGCGACATATGGGGTGCGGCTTTGGTATGATGAAATCGGCCCGCAGGCCGGCAGTTTGACAACCCTGATCTAGAGGATTGGGAGTTTTTGAAAGGGTGGCATCAGGATGTCAAGTTTTCTACACTAAGCAAGCGTTGAACTAGATCAGGGTTAGTCAACCTTGGCTCTTTTATGACTCGTGGACTTCAACTCCCAGAATTCCTGAGCCAGCCATGCTGGCTCAGGAATTCTGGGAGTTGAAGTCCACGAGTCATAAAAGAGCCAAGGTTGTCTACCGCTGAACTACATGATCTCAAAACCCCTTCTAATTCATTCATTCTGTAATTCAGGTTCCAACCTTCTCCAATTCACAGTATGCATTTTCATCTCCCATAATCCCCAACTCATTGTGGTCTCCAGCTTGATCCTTTCCAGACATATTAGAGTGTTTTTCATAATCTCAGATGGCTCCAGATTCAGAAAGAGTGACTTTAGCACTCTTAGGAATTACTGTCAGCTCCTGAATTTTCCATTTGTCAAAAATAAATAGGCTACACAACACCCTCTTGTATTACTGTATTTTTTTACTTTTTTCAAACATTTTCCCATTTTAATTTCATTACGGTGGGATATAATTTAATAAAATTTTGCTGCTTTCAAGCTTTTTTTTTTAATTAAAAGACTGACGTAAATATTTCAGGATGTTTTGTAATTCACAATGAATAACGAATGAAGTAATTAGAAATAAGTGCATAATGATCCTTATATAATTATAGTAAAAGTGATATGTACTATATTTTACCCTGTTCCTTCTCTGTGTTACCGCCTGCAGCTAAACAGATGAAGAACACAGTGTAGATAAGTTTGCTCATTTTTAATTATTTACTTGAAATCTTGTACCTGCTTTTGTAAAAAAATCAGCTTCTGTGTCGTTTCAAAGACTACAAGAGAACCAAATAAACCATGAGCAGTTTAAAGAACAGTATCAGGATCTATGTTAGCAAATGAAAAAGATGTCAGGTGATTTTAAAAATATCTACTGACATAATCAGCTATTCGGTTCTAGAATTGTTATAGCCTGTGGATATAAATACAGGTCTTTTGACTTTGTGTGAAATAATAGTTTTCTCTCTCTTCTGTGTTGGGCAGATGGTATGTCAAGTGTTCAGGTCAGGGCACCATACTTTAAGGATTTAGACAAACAAAGACATTTAGAGATCAAGACTGGATACTTATCAGATCAGAGACTGAGAAAAAAGGGAAAGTTGATATTTGAGAAGACCAGGGGAAACAGGAAATGCCATACTCTTCAAATATTTGAAGGCATGCCTTTGCAGAAGATCAATACATGTTCTTTTTTCAACCCAGAATTCTTCACTTATAGAAGATTTGGATTCCTTAGTGGAATCTGGTTGATCTAAATGACTCCTCTAATTATTTGATTCTCTGATCTTTCAGAATTATGGTCTTATACTGGCTAACCGGATACTACTGAGGAGCCTATAGTAAGGCGCAAGCACCTGTTACCATACACTCGTGTTAAAACTGTTTTTAACCAAGCAATTAGAATTGAGATGAATATACCTTTTCCACCAAAGATATTGTCATCATGACTAATAGCTATTGATTAGGACTGTAAGAACTAGACCAGGGGTAGGCAACCTGGGTTCCTTTATGACTCGTGGACTTCAACTCCCAGAATTCCTGAGCCANAAAAAAAAAACAACCAAGTTATTCCTAACGGTGGTTTGGTTTCATTTCTGTTTTGTTCCTGTTCCAAAGGATCTCCATAATCAGGAGAAAGAAAAAAAAATAATAATCTTATTGAACGCGTTCGGGTCGTGCCATCCCCTTTGGAAAGACTTCCAGGTTACGACGTGTCTGATTTTCATTCCCCCATTACCACCCCCACCACCATTAATAAGTTTTCTCTCTCTTGAGGCTCCTGCATGTATTTGTCCTACCCTATGGGGAGAACGTAAATAGCCAAGATTCCCCTCTCCACCCCATGCCGGAGCGGAGTGGGGGAAGAGACCTTTTTTTTTTTTTCCTAGGAAGTAAAATTGCTATTTGCTGAGACCTTCCACCTGACCGTTTTTTGACTTCAAAGCCATGTGAGGTTTTTTGGGCCCTCCACTACTTCCGGATCTCCTTTTGTTTGCTTGCTGTGGGAAAGCTGTACAGCTGGGTGGGTGGTTATCTTTTTTTTAAAGGCACCAAGCCGTTTTTTTTCTCTTCCCCCCCCCTCCCTTAAGATTCCCCCTCGGGTCACCTGCTGGTGCAGAATCCATGTGCAAGGCAGTTGAGCAGTTTCTGAAGCCGAGTGTGCAAATCAGTTGCTGCGTAATACAGTCTTTCAAGATAGTATCTTAAATGGCTCACCCAAGGTCGTGTTCTCCTCCCACACAAAACGTACCTTCCAGACATGCACAGCTGTAGCTTGAGGAAAGAGTTTTATTATCCAGCTCATCAGGAGCAAGGTCCACAAGCAAGTTTGTACACATACACATTCACACGTAGAGGGAACAGTGGAATCAAGTCTCTGTTCAGCTGAAACCTGCGTGCCACGACAGCAGTGATAGTAATAATAAAAACATCATGGACTTTTCAGCTCCTAGGTTCTGGTTGAGTTTACGCATGCACAAGTCGTAATGTTATATAAATGCAGCTAATGAGGTTTTGGAAGCTATGGTTTATCATTTAGTATGTGCAGGCAACCAATTGTGGTTTAGTCAATAACCATGCGTAAGCAAACAGTGACCTGATCCAATTTGTGGGTCTTATTTTAAATCATATATATTTGGTAAGATGTAATCCAACCGTGTAGTTTTTACAGTGCTTTATAGTAATTTGAATTTCACTGAACTGTCCTGAAGAGAAATACCTAATAGCATTTCCCATCTCTCCAACATTGGCATAGTGTTTTATTTTATTTTATTACCTTATTGTACTTTATTTAATTTATATGTTGCCTCATATCAGACTCTAGTTTTATTCAGCCTCTTCATAAACAATCTAGAGCAGTGTTTCTCAACCTTTGCAACTTTTAAGATGTATGGACTTCAATTCTCAGAATTCCGCAGAATAACTGGCTGGGGATTTCTGGGAGTTGAAGTCCACGCATCTTAAAGTTGCAAAGGTTGAGAAACACTGACCTAGAGGATAGAGCAGAAGGGATGTTTATGACATTTGAGGATGACCTCAAGCTAAGGGAAATAGCTACTATCTTACAGGACAAAATTAAACACACAAATACAGACAGGGAAGAGCTGGTTGGTGTTTGGTTGTGAGAAGGATCTAGATGAACATGAGGAAACTATGGGATGTAGCAGTCAGAAGGCCAGTGAACTCTTAGGCTAAATGAACAGAAGTGTTGCCTCTGTCTCATGAGAGGTAATAGTGTCGCTGTGGCTCTGTTGATTTGATTACTCTTGGAGTGTTGTATCCCCAAGAAACTTGGGGATGTGTGAATGGGTTCAGAGGAAGAGTTTGGATAAAAAGAGGTCTGGAAACAGTGGTGGAATTCAGCCAGTTCGCACCACTTCGTCAGAACCAGTAGCTAATTTTTTGTTGCCCAGGCCCAGAATGGACTTCCGGAAGCGGCATCCACACAGAGAACCGGTTGTTCACGTATTTGAATCCCACCACTGTCTGCAAACCATACTTTATGAAGAATGAAAGGGCTTTGCAGGTTTAGAAAACAGAAGACCGATGGAATGTGATTGCAGTCAATCCAATGGGCAAACGACAGATGGATCTATTTTTAGAAATTGATAGCTGGAGAAAGACCAGTAGATTGCAATTAAAAGCAATTCATGCTGCAACTTATGACAGTAAGAGCTGCTGAACCATGGAGCTATCTAATATCTAGAACACGGGTGTCAACCTCGCCACATCACGTGATGTGTCGCGACGTATGGGGTGCGGCTTCGGTATGATGAAATCGGCCGGCAGTTTGACAACCCTGATCTAGAGGATTGGGAGTTTTTGAAAGGGTGGCATCGGGATGTCAAGTTTTCTACACTAAGCAAGCGTTGAACTAGATCAGGGTTAGTCAACCTTGGCTCTTTTATGACTCGTGGACTTCAACTCCCAGAATTCCTGAGCCAGCCATGCTGGCTCAGGAATTCTGGGAGTTGAAGTCCACGAGTCATAAAAGAGCCAAGGTTGTCTACCGCTGAACTACATGATCTCAAAACCCCTTCTAATTCATTCATTCTGTAATTCAGGTTCCAACCTTCTCCAATTCACAGTATGCATTTTCATCTCCCATAATCCCCAACTCATTGTGGTCTCCAGCTTGATCCTTTCCAGACATATTGGAGTGTTTTTCATAATCTCAGATGGTTCCAGATTCAGAAAGAGTGACTTTAGCACTCTTAGGAATTGCTGTCAGCTCCTGAATTTTCCATTTGTCAAAAATAAATAGCTACACAACACCCTCTTGTATTACTGTATTTTTTACTTTTTTCAAACATTTTCCCATTCTAATTTCATTACAGTGGGATATAATTTAATATAATTTTGCTGCTTTCAAGCTTTTTTTTATTAAAAGACCTTTGACGTAAGTATTTCAGGATGTTTTGTAATTCACAATGAATAATGAAGGAAGTAATTAGAAATAAGTGCATAATGATCCTTATATAATTATAGTAAAAGTGATATGTACTATATTTTATCCTGTTCCTTCTCTGTGTTACCGCCTGCAGCTAAACAGATGAAGAACACAGTGTAGATAAGTTTGCTCATTTTTAATTATTTACTTGAAATCTTGTACCTGCTTTTGTAAAAAAATCAGCTTTTGTGTCGTTTCAAAGACTACAAGAGAACCAAATAAACCATGAGCAGTTTAAAGAACAGTATCAGGATCTACGTTAGCAAATGAAAAAGATGTCAGGTGATTTTAAAAATATCTACTGACATAATCAGCTATTCGGTTCTAGAATTGTTATAGCCTGTGGATATAAATACAGGTCTTTTGACTCTGTGTGAAATAATAGTTTTCTCTCTCTTCTGTGTTGGGCAGACGGTATGTCAAGTGTTCAGGTCAGGGCACCATACTTTAAGGATTTAGACAAACAAAGACGTTTAGAGATCAAGACTGGATACTTATCAGATCAGAGACTGAGAAAAAAGGGAAAGTTGATATTTGAGAAGACCAGGGGAAACAGGAAATGCCATACTCTTCAAATATTTGAAGGCATGCCTTTGCAGAAGATCAATACATGTTCTTTTTTCAACCCAGAATTCTTCACTTATAGAAGATTTGGATTCCTTAGTGGAATCTGGTTGATCTAAATGACTCCTCTAATTATTTGATTCTCTGATCTTTCAGAATTATGGTCTTATACTGGCTAACCGGATACTACTGAGGAGCCTATAGTAAGGCACAAGCACCTGTTACCATACACTCGTGTTAAAACTGTTTTTAACCAAGCAATTAGAATTGAGATGAATATACCTTTTCCACCAAAGATATTGTCATCATGACTAATAGCTATTGATTAGGACTGTAAGAACTAGACCAGGGGTAGGCAACCTGGGTTCCTTTATGACTCGTGGACTTCAACTCCCAGAATTCCTGAGCCA
>NW_015392676.1:0-4922 GCF_001527695.2 Protobothrops mucrosquamatus
TCTTTGACCAGGTGACAAAATTAGTGGACCAGAGGAATGCTGTGGATATAATTTACTTGGACTTCAGTAAGGCATTTGATAAAGTAGACTACAACCCACTACTTGATAAGATAGAAAAATGTGGGTTAGACAGCATCACCACCAGATGGATTCGTAGCTGGCTGACCAACCGTACTCAGCGTATGGTCCTCAATGGAACCGCATCTACATGGAGGGAAGTGTGTAGTGGGGTGCCCCAGGGCTCTGTTCTGGCCCCAGTGCTCTTCAACTTCTTCATCAATGATTTGGATGAGGAGATAGATGGGGAACTCATCAAATTTGCAGATGACACCAAGCTGGCAGAAATAGCCAACACTCCAGAAGACAGGCTTAAGATACAGAAGGATCTTGACAGATTTGAACATTTGGTGCTATCTAACAAAATGAAATTCAATGGTGAAAAAAGAAAGGTTCTACATTTAGTCAAGAAAAACCAAATGCACGGGTAGAATATAGGTGGTACCTCGTTCAATAGTAGTAACTGTGAGAGGGATCTCGGAGTCCTAGTGGATAATCACTTAAATATGAGCCAGCAGTGTGCTGCAGCTGCCAAAAAAGCCAACACAGTACTAGGTTGCATTAACAGAGGGATAGAATCAAGATCATGTGAAGTGTTAATACCGCTTTACAACGCCTTGGTAAAGCCATACTTGGAATATTGCATCCAGCTTTGGCCGCCACAATATAAAAAAGAAATCTCAACAAAGATGATTAGGGGACTGGAGACTAAAACATATAAAGAACGGTTGCTATGTCTAGTTTAATGAAGAGAAGGACGAGGGGTGACATGATAGCTGTGTTCCAATATCTCAGGGGTTGCCACAAAGAAGAGGGAGTCAGGCTATTCTCCAAAGCACCTGAGCGCAGGACAAGAGGCAATGGACGGAAACTAATCAAAGAGAGAAGCAATCTGGAACTAAGGAGAAATTTTCTGACAGTTAGAACAATTAATCAGTGGAACAACCTGCCTCCAGAAGTTGTGAATGCTCCAACACTGGAAGTTTTAAAGAAGAGACTGGACAACCATTTGTCTGAAATGGTACAGTGTTTCCTGCTTGAGAAGGGGGTTGGACTAGAAGACCTCCAACGTCCCTTCCAACTCTATTATTATTATTATTATTATTATTATTATTATTATTATTATTATTATTATTATTATTATTATTAATCACACAGCCAGATGTTCAGACTGGGTTTGGCATTTTTGTCTACCTATCGACAAAGGACCTTACCAAGGACCTGGGATAGGCAGATGTGGATGTTTGATGGTATTACAAATATCGTCGCAGGATGGAAGCAGTTCCTAATAAGGCCGCCTTTTGCAATTGACTAATGGCGAATTTGTCAATGCCAATGGTGTTCAAGTGGTGCTCCAGTTGTTTTGGGATTGCACCCAAAGCATCTATTACTATTGGTACTACCCTTGCTTGCCTTTGCCATAGTCTTTCTATTTCTATTTGTAGGTCTTTGTATTTTGTTATCTTCTCCAGTTCTTTCTCGTCTATTCTCCTGTCTCCAGGCACTGCCACGTCCACTATCCAGACTTTTTTGTCTTTCTTATCGACCATTGTTAAGCCTGGGGTGTTATGTGGCAGATGATTGTCTATTTGAATTCTAAAGTCCCAGAGCAATTTAACATTTTCATTTTCTATGACTTTCTCTATTTTATCCCACCAGTTCTTGCTTGCAGGCATTCGTTTCAGATATCCTCTTCTTGTTGGACTTGATCTGTAATAACAAATAATTATTTCTTTGTTTTCAATCACTGTGTATTTGTGATGGGTAAATACTTTTCTTCCAGTAGTTCTGCTGGCCCTAGTTGCTCAGCCAAAAGTCCTGAGTCCTGTAGCCCATTTTTCACCAGATATCCAGGAACTCCAACATTAGCACGGACCTTGTTAAACCTGGCAACATCCGAGCCGGTATGGCTATCTGAAATTTATGTCTCACCATATTTTTATGGGAGAGACACTCTTTGTCTGACTCCTCTTCATGAGACCTGCCAGTATGGTTGAACCTCTGCCAGTATGGTTGAACCTCTGGCATAGCTCTCATCTTCCTCAGAGTACACAAGCCCCACAACCACGTCAAGGTAGTGCCTCACTGGGGGATTATTATTATGTGATTATATGTTGTTGTTGTTATTGTTATTATTACCTAGAATAATGAGCTTCCTTGTCACTCAGGTTAGCAATATTACAACACCCAAATTGCCACATTGGACACAATTAGGATTATAGTCTTGCAAACAGGGAAAAGAAATTTGGCTTGACCTAACAATTTAAGAAAACCGGAACATCTGTAGCAACATTGGAAACTACCCTTACATTTTCTGTGTATTAATAAAATTAATAATTAATAATAATAAAATTATTAGTGTTATACAAATCTGACTCAGCTTTATTATATAGTCATAGATCCATACTGAATTATCAGATGACATGTGTGCAAACAGTAATAGTGACACAGTGGTTAGAATGCAGTACTGCAGGCTAACTCACTGTTCACTCCAGGAGTTTGATCCTGACCGGCTGAAGGTTGACTTAGCCTTCTATCCTTCCAAGGTCAGTAAAATGAAGACCCAGTTTGTTGTGGGGCAATATGCTGACTCTGTAAACCGCTTAGAGAGGGCTGTAAAGCACTATGAACCGGTATACAAGTCTAATTTTGCAATGGTGGCGAATATCTGTATAAGGCTATTGCTATTGCTAGTTATCAAGTCAAACAAAAACATGAAACTGGCTTGTATTACAAATAGGATCTTGGGTAACAGTTATAAAAAGTATCATGACAAATGAGTCACAAATGTGAACAATTAAAAAATATCCATAGGAAAATTCACAAAACCAGAATACTGTTCTGAAACAGATTGGAACAACACAAAGTATTCAAGGGATACTACAGAGCATAGTGTTTCTCCTTGAAGCAATCACATCCTTGGGTAATTTGGTGGGGCTGCTTTAGAGTCTTTTCCAGTTCCATCTGTACGTGCAGTTAAGGCAAAATTCTGGGACCGCAAATGACATGAAACAGATTCCATAAACACACAGGTGGAGACAATTAGAGGCAGCTTCCAAAGCAACCCTGCCAAGTTTTCTAAATTATTTGTTAGTCCTAATTTGGACAGTTTAACTTACTTACACTGCTTTATTTACAAATGGAATTGAGAAGGTGAAAGATGCACATGCAACGTGTTCCCTAAATATGAATTCTGTGAAGTCAGATGTTGGAAAGCATACTAACCTTTCCATTGAAGAAAGCAAATGTCTGTGCATACACACGCAACCCTGAGAATGAGAATCTAGCCTGAGGAAAGCTTAGCCTGGCTTAGAACTTTAATAGAAATTATTAAGGGAATGCATGGGGGATTAGTTAAAGCTTAGCACAACGTATATCCACAAGCTGAGACTTCATCAAAATGAGGAAACATCTAAATGAACCCAATTTCATTATATTTATATAAATATATGTATATTTATTCATACAAAGTCTATATTTATAAGCAATCCATTCATAAGAAGCAAATGTAATCATAAATCCAATGAATAAATGGGCCATACATTTATCTTTCCAATGTTGTAACATCAGTCTTTTAGTTATGGTAAGAGCACGGAGAATCCATTTAGGTTGGATTGTTAAATTCCATGTACTAGGTATATAATTCAAGAGAATGTTATCCTCTGAAAATTTTAGTTTTTGCCACATAGACAGATTTATATAGTCTACTATTTTTCCCCAAAATTTAATAAGTATAGGACATTATAAAAAGATATGGATACGTATACAGTAATGAAATATGGAACTCATTTATACAAAACACAAATTTAAAAAGCATGATAGTTCTATAACTGTATTACAAATATATATGCATGCATAATGTTTGCATTAAATAATTATATATAGCATTGTGTTTACTGTGGTAGTGACATATTGTACTCTATATTTTTTTTCTGTAGTATTTTTCCCTTATTTTTAAAGCACTTGTATTTTTTTTGATAATGTACGTATCTTTTTGTTTTGCCCCTTTTGTTTTATTTCTTTTTCTGTTATTATTTTAAAAGCAAAAAATGATGAAATGTGTGCCATGATGTCTTGACACAAGCTGACTTCATGCTACAAATACAAAATGGACGGAGTTTTTATCATGATATTGCAACATACATTATCATGATGCTTTCTTGCCTCACTTTGCACAGTGATGCCTGGCCCTAGCCTAGCTACATCCTATCAGGACAGTCCTATGGTTCACTCCATGCATGCATGCCTTAGGAGCAATGGCAGAAAGAAGGCCCTGAGATTAGCACTTTCCTAGACCAGGGCTTTTCAACCAGTGGTACAGTTACCACCTGTGGTACATTGGCATCTGGCAGATGGTACGTGACCATCCTAGAAAAGTGGTAGCAGGGGAGGGGAATGAGCTGAACCGGTGGCAGCACCGCACAAGCCTGAGTGAGAGATGGCTGGAGCTGCAGGGCTGTCAGGGCTCAGCGGAAGCGCCAGGATCAGCGCCAGGTTCCAGCTGGAACTCGTGCTGATCCTGATGCTACTGCTGAGCCCTGAAGAAGCACCAATCAGCTGGAAAGCAGCACTGATCCTGGCGCTTCTGCTGAGCCCAGAAGAAG
Organism: Protobothrops mucrosquamatus; assembly: GCF_001527695.2. Classification (NCBI taxonomy): domain Eukaryota; kingdom Metazoa; phylum Chordata; class Lepidosauria; order Squamata; family Viperidae; genus Protobothrops; species Protobothrops mucrosquamatus. The sequence continues at coordinate 4,662 of NW_015392676.1, forward strand.
CACCGATCAGCTGGAATGTTGCAGCATCTCCAGGGTCTTGTGATTTACATTCAGATGCTTGGCAATGTTCTATCCCAGCCTATTGCCGTCCTTGTTAGAGGCACAAGGACCAAACCCCTGCTGATACAATAGGCTGGAAACTTTAAAACAAAACAAAATCCCTTTTATTTGGGTGACAATCCTGTCAATAAGTCCAAAACACAAACAGCAAACCTCAAGTCCAAAGGAAGGAAATAGTCCACAGGAACACGTTGCAAACAA
>NW_015392676.1:5916-8100 GCF_001527695.2 Protobothrops mucrosquamatus
ACTAGATATCTTAAGAAAGCATCTCCAAAAGAGAAATAAGGAGAAAAGAGGAATTGCAATTTATCAGAATCAGAGATGAGAAAATAGGAATACTGAGTGGATATTTTGCCAGTAGATGCATAAACCACATCCCAGCTTGTCATGTTTTATCTTGCTTTCACATTACTCTTCTCGCAATCTTTTCAAATAATTTTGCTCAGTTATTTCTGTGAAATGCTTAGCATCTGATTGAGGAGGTGACCACATTAATATAGTTGTGAAAATTTTCTCATGACTTTTACAAGTTCACAAAATTTCACAATGCTAGAAATAATAGAAATGATGCAATTCCATTGAGGACCATACACTGAGTACGGTTGGTCAGCCAGCTATGAATCTATCTGGTGGTGATGCTGTCTAACCCACATTTTTCTATCTTACCAAGTAGTAGGTTGTGGTCTACTTTATCAAATGCCTTACTGAAGTCCAAGTAAATCATATCCACAGCATTCCTCTGGTACACTAATTTTGTCATCTGGTCAAAGAATGCAGTAAGATGTATCTGGCATGATCTGTTTTTGACAAATGCATATTAGCTTTTGGTTATGACTTTGTTTGCCTCTAGGTGTTCGCTGATTTGTTGCTTGATTATCTTTTCCAGAATCTTCCCAGGTATTGAGGTCAGGCAGATAAGTCTGTAGTTTCCTGGATCCATTTTTTTTTCTTTTTTTGAAAATGGGAACTACATCAGCTCTTTTCCAGTCATCTGGTAGTTCCCCATGCAATTCCATTCTTAAACTGGTATCAGAGAATAGCTATGATTTGAGCCATACGAGATGAAGGCAAATGAATGAATCAAATTATTTCTTCTGCTGTTTTTAATTACTCTGTTCTGTTTCATCATGGAAACAGAGACTAAAGAATCTTTCTTGGTCTGCAATTCTTGAGAACTAAAACTGTCCATCACTAGGTGTCAGCATCTAGCTGACTGATCTCAAAAAGCTAATGAGAGTCGGAATCAGAATCAGAATAGAGCTGGAAGGGACTTTGGAGGTCTTCTAGTCCAATCCCCTGCTCGAGCAGGAGACCCTATATCAGTGGTTCTCAGCCTTTTTAATGCCGCAACCCCAACCAGTCGTAACTCGAGGACTAAACCGGTCGTAAGTCGAGGACTAAGCCGGTCGTAAGTCGAGGACTAAGCCGGTCGTAAGTCGAGGACTACCCAACCGGTCGTAAGTCGAGGACTTTCCCTGCCCGTGAGCGCCGCACATACGTGGTTCTGCCCCCTGCGCCGGCCGAAGTGTAGCTGGCAAGCGGCAGAGACGGAGCAGGCCGACCACCAGCTGGCCCAGCCCAAGGGAGGTAAGGCACCCGCCGGAAAAGGGGGAAAAAAATGGCGGACAAAAAAAATGGCAGACAGCCTTGCTTGGCGACCCCCATGAAATGGTCGATCGACCCCAAATGGGGTCCCGACCCACAGGTTGAGAACCACTGCCCTATATCATTTCAGACAAATGGCTGTCCGGTCTCTTCTTAAAAACCTCCAGTGATGAAGCACCCACAACTTCTGAAGGTAAAGCTGTTCCACAGGTTAATTGTCATCACTGTTAGGAAGTTTCTCCTTAATTCCAGGTTGCTTTTCTCCTTGATTAGTTTCCATCCATTGTTTCTTGTCCTGCCCTCTGGTGCTTTGGAAAATAAGTTGACCCCCCTCTTCTTAGTGGTAGCTGATTAGTATGTAGAGCAGACATCAGCAAGATATACCAGGACTATTGGCTCAAGTGAGCAGTTAATTTTAAAGATCTTTAGTAATATCAACTGGGACACAAACTCTGCACCAAGTGGAAGAACAAACAGGTTCCTGGCAAACCTAGCAGACAACTTTGTCTCCCAAAAAGTAGAGAAGGGAACTAGGGGATTAGCCATTTTGGATCTAATTCTCACTAACAGAGATGAAATGATAGAAGGTGTTGAAGCCATAGGAACCCTGGGAGGAAGTGATCATTCAATATTAGAATTCAACATTATGGAAGCACAAGCAATAGAACACAGTCAAACTAGAGTCTTGGACTTCAAGAGAGCTAATTTCAATAAACTTAGAGAGGGCTTGGGAAGGATTCCATGGAGGAGAATCCTCAAGGGGAAAACAACACAAGAAGCTTGGGAAATTTTGAAAAGTGAGATAATAAAAGCCCAGTCTAGCAC
>NW_015392676.1:12472-17272 GCF_001527695.2 Protobothrops mucrosquamatus
TTCTTGCCTTCCCAAATAAAACGATTCAAATCTCTTTGCCATTCTTTCAAGTTAAGTTCATTTTTTAAAATAGGTATCATCTGAAATAAGAAAAGAAACTTAGGCAAAATGTTCATTTTAATGGCCGCTATACGACCCAGCAAAGAAAACTGTAGTTTTTTCCACATTAGTAAGTCCTTTTGTACCACTTTCCACAATCCAAGAAGCAGATTGTTCCATGCTTCCATGGTCAGGAAATTCCTTTACTTTGATTTTGCAATTGTCTCTGAAAAGCTTTAATTCATTAGTTCTTGTCCTATCCTCAGATATTACAACAAATACTGTATATTCATATACTTTCTTGTGACAGTTTGTCAAGTACAGTTGCAGTTCCTTTAACCATTCTTTTCAGGATTTAGCCCCCAAGTGCCTCACCATCTTTGTTGCTCTTTTCTGCACTTTCTCTGGTTCCTCAGCAGCCTTCTTACAGTATATTCTGGCAACCACTAGTGGACACAATATTCCAGATGCAGCCCAGAGAAGAATGATCAATTCCAGTGATCTCAATACCATCCTTCTGCTGATACAGCCCAAGATTGCCTTACCTCTTTTGACAGCTGTGGTATAGCACATGTATTATTTCTGGGTCAGGTCCCATTATCTTGTACTTGAATATGGAAAAATTATGAACAATTCACTTCTACTGGTGCATGACGACCTTCCTCATTTATCAGCTGGAAGACTCAAATCCTGGAGACCCTCCCTGGCACTGGCACAACATCTACCCATCAAGTTTAACATAGATTCCCAAAAGAAAACTAATGGGGCACTGAATGCCCAGACATAGGAAAACATATAAATGACCACACATAGCATTACCTCCATGTGTGTGTGAATAGAGTACAGAGTATGGGGATTCTTCCATACACACACACCCCTCACAGAATGTGTTACAGCTCTCGCGCACACACACACACACACACACACACAAATACCTGAAAACCCGCCTCCCATTTACTTCCTCAAGGTAGAAGGTGCAAAGTGATCCATCATTGAGAGGGGAGGGGGGAGCAAACTTGGTGGAGAAAGCAAATATCATTTAGATGCATTTCTCCCAGTGGAGACCCTGCATTGTAGGGGTCCTACAGGGGACCAAGGACCAGACATTGGCTAGGAGGAAGGGGGACTGAAATCAGACTGGATGAATAAAGGGGGAAAGGGGGAAGGGAGAGGTGAGAGCCATGCAGAGGGCCATCAGGCTGGAGTCCAGGTACAGATGCAACGATAGGTGGGAAGGGTCAAAATGGGAAGCCCCCGCCCACTGCTGCCTGCCTGTTACCCTCTCTGCCCGGAGCCTCTGGCAGCTTTTAAAAAAAAAGCCTGGAGAGCACCGGCTTCCTTTTTTTCTTCCACCCTCCCCTCCATTGCCTCTCTTCCTGGACTCCAGCCTCACACTGAACGGGGAGTTGGCCTGCTGACCTGATGACCAGGACTTAGAAGACAGTATCAATCGTGAATATGTACAGATGTTCTAAACACACCTGAAGACAGCTCGTATCTTGGGGAAACACCCAAACCACCCAAGAGTGAACATATGGTCTTGGGGGAAAACACCCAAGAGAGAACATACTAGCTACTTCTGCTTTCTTATCTACAGTGTGCCAGCCTTAAAGGGCGAAGTCTTAACCTTATGTGTGTCAGCTTTGCTGGGTGAATTGCTTATGTAATCAAAGTAACTATAAAAATAAGCTTTCTTTGCTATTTGAGGCTTTGGGTCTTTTGTACAGAAGCCCGTCTCTATTCAGCTGAATAAACAAGTAAGTTTGAAGGCAACTTCTGGTTTCCTGTATTTTTTATCAAGCAAAACCTCAGAACCTGCACATCCTTTTTGGCCAGCCAGCCAGGAGAGGTGCTTGGTCCTAGGGAGGCTCAGGAAGGGGAAGGCGCCAAGTGCGCTCTGGGGTTTCCTGGAGGTGCCCCTTTTCTTGACTCTTCACTATGGCTTTTAAACAGGAACTACTTTTTCCCCCTTTTTGTTGTGGTTGTTGCCTTCACTTGGTTCCTGCATACTCAGGATGTTATGGATAGTGACCTTAATTCGCTTTTTTCCTGTACATAGTTCACAGATTACATATGATATGAATAAAACAAAGTAGCTTATTTTTTGTTGAGGCTCTTCGTATCAGACATGCAACGATAATAATTTTTTACTAGATTTTTTTTCAATCAAATAGCATTTTGCAAATGCTTTTTTCTTAATCCTTTAAACTTCCTACTTTATTCCTGGATCAAATATTTGCTCTTCCCTTTCTCCCCACAATTATTTCTCCTTTGAACACACTTTACCTGAAACTTCCAGTTTGTTAATACCACATTAAACCTCAGTGCAAACGGATGGAAACTAATCAAGGAGAGAAGCAACCTAGAACTAAGGAGAAACTTCCTGACAGTTAGAACAATTAACCAGTGGAACAACCTGCCTCCAGAAGCGGTGAATGCTCCAACACTGGAAGTTTTTAAGAAGAGACAGGACAGCCATCTGTCCGAAATGGTGTAGGGTTTCCTGCCTGAGCAGGGGGTTGGACTCGATGACCTCCAAGGTCCCTTCCAGCTTTATTATTATTATTATTATTATTATTATTATTATTATTATTATTATTATTATTATTATTATTATTATTAACCAGTTTAAGCTTAAATGTGTTGGCAGTCGAAATAACAGGAGCAGGCTTGGGACATCAGTTCTACAAATCATTATTTATCTCAGTAATAAGATGCTGACCCTTTTGGACAGAGAATATCTAACCAAAAGGGGCTTTGTGTGGACTTCCAAGATTGATACTTTTCCAAGCAAAAGACCCGAGAACAGAATATTCACTTAAATATACTCCTCTGTCTTTCTTCTTGCAATGTCCAATGTCCTCTTTTTCATTCATTCTTTTGTGTCTGAGGAAATCAGTAGCCCAGGAGACCTATGGAAAACACAACACAGATTCAATTTATTGTCTTGAATGAAAAATATGGATCCAATTGATCACTTCAGAGTCTTTTAAGACTGAATGTTCTGGGAGTTGCATATGGCTATAAGCTCTCTCCCCTTTTTCTTGTCCCTGCCTGCTGTTCCAGAGATAGGAGGCAATGGGAAAATAGAAATACCATTAGGAATTAAATGTTAATGGAGTTTCTGAGCTGAAATGATCCACAACTGTCATAAAATTTGTCATCTTCATTACTAATCTCTATGCTGCTGTCTGGATTTTCTGTTTCAAATCCCAGCAGTCTCCCTGTTTCTTTCAGGATGTCAGCCAAAGTGACAAAGCTTCACTGATTTGACATACTCTGAGGCTACTATACTTGGAAAATCTTATGTTCACATCAGTACAATTAAGGACAACATAATCCTACCTCAAACATGGACTAAGAACAAGATAAAAGCAACTTCAGAGATATGACAAAAAAAATTAGAAGAAATGCAGCTAGGGCATTTTGGGGTCATAGTTAGGATCAAGGAGAGAAGAACCCCCTCCCCATGTCTGTTCCAAATAATTGTCAAATAATGTTGCCTTGATTGTTGTGTGCTCTTTGTTATTGGTTTTCTTTTCTGGCTTACTTACCGCTGTTTCCCAACAGTAAGTCATCAGCCTGCGGAAGGAAGCAGAAATGGTGGAAGTTTTTTTAGGCCTTTTTGTCTGCTTCTCTCCTCTGCATCCCATTTGACCATCCTCCAAGTTAAAATGTGAAAAAGAAGGAAAGATAGCAGAGGCAAAAATTTGTCTCTTTCTTAGCTTTTTTTATTGTATACTTTCAATGGTGTGTAAATGTGGTTTGTTTCTATGTATGTTGATGACACAAACTCTTCTTAATGGAACTCTCAATTTTCTGCATGTTTTGTTGTTGTCTACTGGCTTTCTAGATTTTTGCAGGGCAGCTATGCAAACCCTACCCTAGAGTGGTGTTTCTCAAAACTTCAGCAACGTTAAGATACACGGACATTAAGATACACGGACTTCAACTTCCAGAATTTCCCAGCAAACATAGGGTATTTAGGAAATAGAAGTCCACAAACCATTTTGAGGCCATCTGATCAAGTGATTAAGGTACCAAGCTAGAAGTCAGGAGACTGTGAGTTCTAGTCCTATGAAAGCCAGCAGTGTGACCTTGGACCTGTTCCTCTCTCACAGCCCAATCAGCTCACAAGATTGTTGTTGTGGAGGCTCTCTCACAGCCCAACCTACCTCACAAGTTTGTTGTTGTGGAGGAGAAAGGAGTATTATGTGCCTTCTCCACCTTGAGTTATTTATTTTTAAAAAGTGGGATATAAAATAAACCTTAAGTTCCCTGAGAAATATTGTTCGAGATGTTATTTCTGACAGAGGATGACTAAGACACCTTTACTATCCAAGCCGTATCCTGCATTGTCTGCAAACGTAGGGGGGGGGGAGGCAGCGACAGATATACTGCAGCATGTCAGAAGGCGGGAGAAGGACTACAGAGAACCAGATTTAAATTGGTCGGCCAACCCTGCGCTCCTCTACCACTCCTTGCATGGAGTTTCCTTTGGAAATTCTGGGAATTGCAGCCCACGCATCTTAAGGTTGCTGAGGTTGAGAAGGAGTCAAAAATACAATTGCAATCTAGATATAAGAAGGATGTGGAAGATTATGGAATTGACATGGAATTAAAACAATTAGACAAATTATTGATAGGCCCTGAAGGAAAATTAATATCTAAAATATATAACTATTTATTAGACTTTGATAGAGTAGAGGAGATAGTGAAAGAACCAATGATTGCATGGGCAAAAAACATAGGGCACAATAT
>NW_015392677.1:0-17267 GCF_001527695.2 Protobothrops mucrosquamatus
ATTGGGGAACTCAGGGTCTGATCTATGAGGGAGGGGCTGTAGGCTTCTCTCTGCCGGAATTGATTTCTGGTTATCACCTCTGGGTCCTGAAGTCTCTCCAGTGACTCACCCAATTCTGCTTTTGAAGTCTTTGCTCTCAGCTGGGAAATCTGCCAGATTCCTCTCTCCCCCGGCTTGCCGGCTGTCGCTTCCCCCCCCCGGGGAAACTGTTGCAGCCAGGGGACTGGCCTCAGGCAATCTTTCTTTCTCCATGATGAGATCTTCCCCGAATTTTTACCAGCTCCTCTCAAGCCTAGAGGCAGTGGATGAAGTTTGGGACCCCAGGTCATTTTAAAAGGAGTTGAGATCTAAGCATGATGTCATGTGTCTGATTAACGAAACACTTAAAAGGACTTTCAGGCATATTTTTATCCTAAAAAGCATTTATTAAGGTTACAGAGATGTCAGTATGGCATGGAGGAAATGCTTAGATCTGAGATTCTTTTCCATTGCACAACATTCCAGGCATTTTTCCCTCCCCTATTCTGGGGTCATGGTTCACATCTTCCAATTAACTTGGAAGATGTGATTCACTTCCAGTTTCTTTTTCCCGGGCTTTCCTTATTCTCCTCCCCTTTCACTGTTGCCTGATTTAACTATAAAAATACCAGACAGTTCTGCATATTGTCAAAGCAAGAATATACAGTATTTGCAGCGTTGACAAGCAGATTGCTGAAGCCTGTGGAAGAGTCCTCCATCCGGCCCGTTCCACAGTTGCCAGGTCCTATCATGGGGGATCAATATGAAATTGAAGAGGTGTTGGATTCTCGAATCCACCAGGGCCGGTTACAATATCTGGTGCGTTGGAAGGGATACCCTTCCACAGACACATCCTGGGTGGGGGAAAAAGATATGAGGGCTCCTCGCTTAATAACACTATTTCATCGAAGGCATCCTCACAAACCAGGGGGGGTTGGACTAAGGAACCCATCATAGCCAATTGCTAATCCCTCATCTGCCTTTGCCTTCCAGGTGGCGCCCTGGTAGGGGGAGCCACCTGTCAAGCCCCTGTGGGGCTTGCCACTAACTGGGGGTTCTGTTGGTGGACGGAGCGAGGGCAGCTGCCGGAAGCAACGGCGACAGCCTTCAGAGGCATGCTGGGGACTCAACTGGGCAGTGGCAGCTCTCTAGAGGGTCAGGAGCCGGCTGCCTCCCAGCCAACATGCCGGACGATGGGGGACGGCTGGAACTTCCTGTTTTGTCGGCTCAGCTGTTTGGCGGACTGCCGAACAGCTGATCGGAGGAGAAACCTGCGGGGTTTTTGCAGCTGCTCCTGGTCCTTGCCTTTCCTTGCTGCCAGGCTTGTAAACTACATAACTGAGTCCCGGACAGGCTGCTTGCCAGAAGAAGGGAGACGCTGCTGTGGGATGATTGCTCCTACTCGTTGCTCTGGATGGTATGTCAGGGCCCACTTCAAAACCTCATCCTGCATGTTCTGCAGGGGAAAGTTCTGGCATCAGGTTAAAGCTCTGCCCAGTGGCTACTTGGAATGGAGTGTAGCCTGTGCTGGAATGAACGGCGTTGTTGTAAGCGACCTCAGCGAATGGGAGTAGGTCGGTCCAATTTGTCTGTTGGTAATTAATAAAACATCTAAGATATTGTTCCAGTACTGAGTTCGACCGTTCAGTCCCACCATTCGTTTGCGCATGATGACTAGATGAAAGTCCCTGAGTGGTCCCTAACAGCGTAAGAAACTCTTTCCAGTACGCCGATGTGAATTGCACTCCTCTATCTGATATGATGCTCTGTGGGGCTCCATGTAAGCGGTAGATGTGCTGAACAAACAGTTTTGCTAGTGTTTTTGCTGTAGGGATTTTTGGGCAAGGGATGAAAAACAGGTCCGTCACGACCCAGATGACTGTATTTCCATTGCTGTCTGGTAGCTCCACTATGAAGTCCATCGAAATCTCCTTCCAAGGTGCTGAGGGGGTTGCTACTGGCTGTAGCAGCCCAGGTGATTTCCCTTGTAGTCATTTTGCTGACGCACAAGTTGGGAAGCTGGCTACATAGCTTTCAATGTCCTTTTTTTATTGATGGCCACCAAAATTGTCTTTTAACTAGGTGTAATGTTTTCACAAACCCAAAGTGGCCTGCTGATTTTGAATCGTGGCAAAGTTGCATGAATGCCAGTCTCTGACTTTTGGGTATATATAGTTTTTCTCCCACCCAGGGTTTCTCCCACCCATCTGTGATAGTGCACAGGTTCTTGTGACTTAGGAACCATTCATCAGTTTCTAACGCTTTTCTGAATTCAATTCCCGCCTGGCTCGCTAGCGGTTTCTGTAGTTTGGCTTGTGCTCGGGTAGTTACTCGCACTGTTAGTTGCGTCTCTGGCATGAGCGGTTTTGTTACACTAGCCCGAGTGCTATTATATTGTGGCATCCTGGATAAGGCGTCTGCCAGGAAGTTTTCCCCCCCCCCGGCAGATGTTTTAGTGTGAAATTGAACCGGTGGAAATGTGACCACCGTGCTTGCTTAGGGGTTAGTTTCCTGGGCGTTTTTAGTGCTTCCAGGTTCTTGTGGTCGGTCCACACTTGGAAAGGAATTTTGTTCCCCTCCAAAAAGTACCATCATGTGAGAAGAGCCCATCGCACTGCATACGCCTCATTTTCCCAGACCACCCACCTCTGTTCAGTCTCAGTGAGCTTTCTCAACGTGTATGCGCAGGGCTGTAGTACCCCTTCGTCATTCTCTTGTAACAATACAGCCCCCACTGCTACGTCGCTGGCATCTGCCTGAATTACAAAAGGCTTGTTGGTATCGGGGTGCCTTAGAACGGGTTCTACGGAAAACAGTTTTTTCAGTCTCTTGAATGTGGCTTGGCATTCTATTGTCCATTTTAGCAGCTGGCTTGGCTTGGGCTTCCCCTCCCTTCTGGTTTTTAGCAAGTTCGTGATTGGTAAGGCTATTTGGGCAAAAGAGGGGATAAATTGCCGATAGAAGTTGGCGAATCCCAGGAAGCTCTGCAATCGCTTCCTCGTGCGAGGTGGTGGCCATTCTAGTACTTCCCGGACCTTCTCAGGGTCCATTTCTATGCCCTCTGGGGATATGCGGTATCCCAGATAGTCTATTTTATCCTTATGAAATTCACACTTAGAAAGTTTGGCATAGAGGTGGGCTGCCAGTAGTTTGTTTATGACCGCCCTGACCAGTTTGACATGTTTGTCCATAGTTTCTGTGAATATAAGAATGTCATCCAGGAAAGCGAGCGCATCCTTGTATAGGTGCACCCTTAATACATCATTTATAAGCTGCATGAATACGGCAGGGGCCCTCTGTAGCCCAAAAGGTAGAACTCGGAATTGATAGCACCCTAAGGGACAATTAAACACAGTTTTCCACTCGTCTCCTTCCTTGATTCTAATTTGATAGTATGCTTCTCTCAGATCTAACTTGGTGAAAATCTTCCCTTTCGAAAGGTGAGATAGCATGTCCTTCATAAGGGGAAGCGTGTATAGACTGCTTTCATTTATAGCGTTCAAAGCTCTATAGTCCATGCAGAGACGAAGAGTTCCATCTTTTTTTTCTCGGAATAATACAGGGGCAGCCGTCTTTGGCTTTGCTGGTTGAATGAATCCCCTTTCTAAGTTTTTGTCTATGAATTTCTGCATTTCTTCCAACTCCTGCGGGCTCATGGAGTATAGTCTGGGCTTGGGGAGCTTTGCCCCTGGTCTGATTTCTATTGCACAGTCTGTGGGCCGATGCGGTGGCAATTCATCAGACCTCTCTTCGCTGAATACTTCAGCTAGGTCTCTATACTCCTCTGGTATTTCAGATATTTCCTTTTCACCCCCTATTGTGGCTTTCTCGATCGCGGGTCCCTCTGTTTGGGGTTGGGCTATTGCCTTGGTTGATTCCCCTTTTGGGAACCTAAGTTCCGCCATTCTCCAGTCCACCCATGGGTTCCATTTGGCTAGCCATGCCATGCCTAAAATTATGGGGCACTCCATGCCAGGGGTTACCACGAACGTTATAGTCTCTATGTGGTCCCCTAGGGTGAGTTGAAGCGGTAGTGTGGCTAGGGTGGCGGGCATCCCCCCTGCTATGGACCCATCTAATTGACCAAATGAAATAGGTTTCTTCAGCCTCCTCACTGGTATTCCTAAATTCCCCACTAGGGTCGGGCTGATAAGGCAGCGGGTACACCTGGAGTCAATTAATGCCCTAATTTCTACAGCTTCGGGCATGGTTGGGGCTAGTAAAGTCACTATCCTGGTGAGGGGTGCAATGGGTCCACTTACCAGGGGTTCATCCTTGAAGTTGTCATTGGATGAGTTGGACGCTCCCGCTATATAGGCCAGAGTTCCCCTTACTCGCTGGGCCGAGGCAGGGAACTCAACGGTATCCGTGCCTTTCATGGCCGTCTCCTTTGGCTTCACTGGCAGCTTTCTGGACTTCCCGGACTTTCCAGTTGGAGTGCGAGAACGGCACTCGGCAGCACAGTGCCCTTCCTTGCCACATTTGAAGCAACCGGTGGTTCTTTTGGAGGTTGATGGCTGTTTTGCTGGCTCACGGGTCAACTCGGGTGGCGATTTCCCCCATGGTCTTCCTTCTCTGCGTTGCCTCTTGGCTAGGTCGATCTCGGCTTCCTCGGCAGCCAGTGAGGATCCCCCCGAGGGAGGCAAGCATCGTAGAGGTCATAGTTTAGACCATCTTTGAAGTGGCTAAGCAAAATATCCTCTGGCCAGTTTAGTTTGCTGGCCAGGGTCCGGAACTCTTGGGTGAATTTGGCCACCGGTCACCTGCCTTGCTTCACCGTCTTTATTCGCTCTCGGGCCTTCCGATCTGCCAATGGGTCCTCGAATTGGCGCCTAAGGGAGAACATGAATTGGTTGAAATTCAGCAGCTTTGGAGTGTCAGCGTCGTACAGGTCCATTACCCAGTCTGCTGCGATGCCAGCAGCTTGCATAATGCGAATTCTGGCACGGTCGGTGGGGATGTCTTGGCCATACTCTTCCATGTAGTTTAGCACCTGGGTTAGGACGAATCCCAGGCGCCGTGACTCTCCACGGAATTTCATGTGTAGTGGAGGGTACTTCTGGATGGAGCGTGCCCTTTTTTTTTAGTTTGTGTCATCTCCCCTCTCTGCGGCTTCCACGTGACGCGGGGGGGCTGCAGTAGTGGTGACTGCGGCGGGCTCGCTGGTTCCTTCGGCTGGGTCCGAAGTCTCAGGTTCAGGCTCCCCTCCATTTCCTTTCTTGCTGCACCTTAGGTGGATTGTGCCTCGGTAGGGTTCAGCTTTCTCCTCTTTCATGGAGTCGAGGGCTATCTTCATTATGCCGATTGCCTGTTCCAACAGCTGGCTGGAATGCCCCGAACGATTCTCCTCATCCTCACAGCAGCAGGTTCCTCTCTCTCCACTCCATTGTTCGACATGGTTTGCTAAGTCCCCTGGTAAGGGTTTTCCTTCCAGGCTGATTATTGCTGCAGATCCTGTCTAATGTCAGGGCCCACTTCAAAAAACCTCATCCTAAGAAAGCAGAACTCGTGGAAGCAGTTTCTTCCAAAAGGAACTTTTATTAGGAGAAGCTGACAGCAGGCATAATTGACAGGATCTGAGGGTTTCCCGCTCAGATCAATAGGTTAAAAGTGTCCCAAGCAAAACCCCACCCCATACTTCATCCAGTCAGTTCAAATGGGCCAATCCCCAGATGTTAAGTCCATTGTGGGAAAGAGTAGATAACGCCGGGCTGTCTCAGGGTTGCAGCGATGTTTTGCTGGCTCTTCACACCTTCCCTTCCGAGCACGGAGATAAACCATTTGGCGGAGGCACATTCCTTTCTCCTCCCCCCTTTTCTAGCTGACATCAAGGGGAGAGATAGTTCACAGAGGAAGTATGCAGAAACAGCAATGTGTTACAATGTAGCGACAGAGGAAAATAAAGCAATAGCCTGCAGTGCTTTCCCCCTCCCCTCCAGGAGCATGGCAGAACCCAGAAGTATAGAGAGAACAGAGTTTGAGTTTAAAGCAAGAAAGAGGTCCCCTTAGAATATGGGTTCTGACATGGTGGTTCGTTGGGTGGGGGCGGGTCCAGGCAGGGCACGGTATCCGTCTATTTAGGGTGCTGGGAGGCAGGAGCTCCCATCACTGGCTTTGTGATTGCTGGTTAACACATCGTAAGCCAAAGTGTGCCTTTACTTTCCCAGCCTGAATAAACCAAGTTTCCTTGGTCCAAGAGTGACTGTTTTTCTGTTGGGCTCAGGTCTGGGCTTGGGACCTTTGACAGAAAGCCAGCACTGCTCTTTTCCTGTCCCTACCCATTTTCCCTGGTGGTTCCTGACTGTGGACTGTGCAGGTACAGGGGGGATGGCTGAGGGCACTGAGCCGACAGTGGATATGGGAGAAGTGGTAGAGCCGGCTGCGGCAGATGTGGCAACACCAGAGGCTGTGGAGGACAGCGCTCAGCCAGCGGTGCAGCCCAAGGTGTGTGAGACCAGACCAGATGTGCAAGCAGTTGACATGTAGTTGGCCTCAGGGACAGTGCAGGAGGTGGGCTGCCAACTGCCCACGCCAGGCATTCCTGGCCCCCAGTTGACTGAGTGGTGGGAGAGGCGGTTGACCGATGATGATGAAGGGGAGTGGAGTTACTCCACAGCTCTGGGAAGTTACAAAATGGACATATTGCAAGAAAGGTTTGGAGAGGCCAGATTCCAGGATGCCCCTGCGTGGCTACATTGAGAGGTTGGAGCTCAGGCTGCGGCTGGGCAGCGAACAGGGTCTCAGCCAGCCCAGACATCACAGACCTGGTTCCGGTTGGCTAGCCCGAAGCTCAGGTTGGATGCCGGTCCCAGTCATGCATGTGACACCCTGCAGGTGAGAGTTTCAGAACAGAGTTCATCCCTGGCTGCCTCGGCCGGATGACCGCAGACATCGTGGGAAGGAAGTATGATGTTGGGGCCCAGTGGGGCCCCCGCCAGGTGCCAGGTTCCAGCAGCCTGTCCATCAGTCCAGCGGGGTCCAGGTCCTAGGGTTCAGGACCCTCAGCAGGCCAGTGGCGCCTCGCAGGGTTCCGGGTGGCCCATGGGGTTTTGGCCCCAGGGCATGTCCTGGGGTCCTCCGCCCTTGCAGGCTACATTTGACAGGGATCAAGACTGCTTAGCACTGTTTCTAAGCCAGGCCATCAGCCACCTGGACCAATATGCCCAGTTCTACCCTTCACAGTGGGCTATGGTGGTGGCAGTGACTGCGTGCTGAAGCCGTGGAATGGGTGGCAGACCTGCACAGTGAACACGCAAGGGAGTTGGTGGATGCAGGTCTCTTCCTGGAAGCTCTACGTCCGTGGTGGCGAACCTATGGCACGCGTGCCAGAGGTGGCACTCAGAGGCCTTTTTATGGGCACGTGCGCCATTGTCCCAGAAGGATTCTCCCCTCCCCCTCTTCACACACACCTGACTAATGGGAGCTGGAGAAGGCAGGGAAACCAAATCCAGCAGCACTCTCGCTCTCTTTCTCTCTCTGTACTGGGAGTCCGGGAACAGCTGTGAGAGCTGGGCGGGGAGATGGGAACCTATAAAAGCAGGTTTTGGCGGGAGAAGTGTAGTGAGCGAGCAAGCAAGTGAGCGCCTGGCATTTGGAAGTGACGGTGCAGACGGGCAAGTAAGGAAAGTAGGATGCACGAGTTTGGAGTTTGGGAAGGCGAGCAAGGAAAGTAGGACGCGCGAGTTTGGAGTTTGGGAAGGCGAGCGAGGAAAGTAGGACGTGCGAGTTTGGAGTTTGAGAAGGCGAGCGAGGGAAGTAGGACGCGCGAGTTTGGAGTTTGGGAAGGCGAGCAAGGAAAGTAGGATGTGCAAGTTTGGAGTTTGAGAAGGCAAGCAAGGGAAGTAGGACAGGTGAGTTTGGAGTTTGAGAAGGCAAGCGAGGGAAGTAGGACGTGCGAGTTTGGAGTTTGGGAAGGCGAGCGAGGAAAGTAGGACACGCGAGTTTGGAGTTTGAGAAGGTGAGAGAGGGAAGTAGGACGTGCGGGTTTGGAGTTTTGGAAGGCGAGTGTTCTGTCCCAGCCTACGTACGTCCTTGTTACTTCACAAAGACAACCCCTCTTTTAACAGTAGACTGGAAAATAAACCCTTTTTATTTGAGTTACAGACCTGATAATTGTCCCAGAAAACCAAAGCAACAGAACACTTTTCCAATGGAGACCTTGTCCAAAAGCAAAAATGGAGCACGAGTCAAACAGGAAATAATTCACAGACAAAATAAACAGACCATGATCTCTTGACTCTGAAGTTCTTTGCAAACGGCTGCCTCCAGCAACCAGCCCTGCCCACACATTCCCTTTTTGTTACACAGCCAAGGCGTGGCTTCTCACTGCTTTCTCCTCTTCCCCTGGAGTTGCCCCATTGCCTCCCTCTGTCTTACTCATGTAACCTGCCTACGTTTACGAGCATCTCTGAGGTTTTCCAGCTGTGCTTCCTCCAAGTCCAACTCATCTTCCCAGCACAGCTGGCTGTCAGCTCGATAACAAGTGGAAGTTCCCTCGATCAGTCTGTAAGTCCTGCAGCTCATCAGAGCCTCCCTCTGACTCTGATGGCTCTCCAGGCCCCTCCTCCTCCTCTGATTCCCCAGACTCAACTACTGGGATCACAGGCTGGCACGGAATCACAACACTATCCCGCACCTCAGGACCCTTCCCCCGGGTCTGCCGGGCCAGGTACGGTCGGGATGGGAACTCTTCATGGAACGTGGTCACCAAGGCAGGAGCATGAATGGTGGTCTCGTCCTCCCAGGTGAACTCCTCCGGTCCATAGCCCTTCCACTCAATCAAGTACTGAAAACGCCCTTACAGCCGAGAGTCCCGAATGCTGGCGACCTCGTACTCGGGAGCGCTGTCTCCGTCATGTTGTTCCGGTGGGGGAGGTTTTGCTAAGCGGAGTGGACACTCCGGTTGCTCGGGGACCAACAGAGTTAAGCGATAGTTGACTGGATTGATGACAGCCTCGATTGGGAATGGTCCTAGATATCGGTGGTCTAACTTCTTGGCTGGCTGGGTTGACGGTAGGTTCCTGGTGGACAGCCATACTTGATCTCCCACCGTTAGTGGAGGCATATCCCGCCTCGACCAATTGGCCACCTTTTTGTAATCGGCCTTGGCCTTCTCTAACTGTCGCCACACTAATCAATGGATAGCCTGTAACTCTGCCATGAAATCGTTCACTGCTGGAACCGGTGAGTCTAGCGGGGAAAGAGGGAAAAACCGGGGGTGATATCCCACATTGGCCAAGAACGGTGTCATCTGCATGGAGGTGTGCTGTGAGTTGTTGAACGCAAACTCGGCTACCGCAAGATAGTCCACCCAATTATTCTGCTGCTGATTTATATAGCAGAGCAGATATTGCTCGAGAATTCCGATGACCTTCTCGGTCCCACCATCAGTTTGGGGATGATGTGTGGACGAGAGGCAGATCTTAACGTCCAACACTTTCATCAACCCCTGCCAAAAAAGGGCTGTAAATTGGGCCCCTCTATCAGACACGACCCTATCAGGGAGGCCGTGGAGCCAGAACACCTGCTGGATGAACATACGACAGGTGGCGCGGGCTGACGGCAAGCCACGGCACGGGATGAAATGCGCCATCTTGGTCAGCATATCCACTACCACGAAGACCATCGTGAATCCAGAAGACGAAGGTAAGTCCATCAGGAAGTCCATGGACACAGCCCCCCAGGGTCTTTTGGGCATCAGCAAGGGCTGCAGTAGTCCAGGCGGGGGCCCCGTTGCTGACTTGGCCTGCCTACACTGTGTACAGGACGTGACGTAGGCCTGGATGTTGTGTCAGACTCGGGGCCACCAGAAGGTATGGGAGACCAAGTTCAGGGTCTTGAACAGGCCAAAATGCCCCGCTGCCGGATTATCGTGACACTGGCTGAGGATGAGTCCCCTGAGTGGCCCTCCCGGAACATAGAGCCAGTCACGATAGTGCAGGAGTCCATCCGTGACTGTCCATGGGGAGTCTGGCCCCACCTCCTCCTTTCGCTGAGCTACCCATGCATCCTGTTGCTGGGCCTCCTGAATCCGAGCCCGTACATCTATTGGCTCCCGCACCGCAGCAAAAGACTTGATGGGGAGCACTGTCCTGGGCAGAAGCTTGTCTTCTGCATGGGAATATTCGGGCTTCCTGGACAGAGTGTCCGCTCTTTGGTTGCGACTGCTGGGTATGTACGTGACATGGAAATTGAACCTCGCAAAAAAGAGGGACCACCAAATCTGCTGTTGGTTCAATTTCTGAGCGGTCTGCAAGTGTTCCAAATTCTTATGGTCCGTCCGGACCTCGATTTGATGCCACACCCCCTCCAGATGATGTCTCCATGCCTTGAACGCCACTTTGATGGCCAGTCAAAAGCCAGACATTGTCTCTTTCTTAAATCTGCAGCCCCTCTTGATGATGGGAATCAGCTGATATCTTGTAAAATAAGTTTTTCTTGATCCAACTGTTGTTTCAACAGTGCCTACACAGCCTGTTATTCTTGCAGGAAATGTACCATGCCAGGAACCATGACTTGTTGTGAGGTTGCTGGTAAAACCCTTGGGTGTCTCCGATACAAAGCTTGGAAAGGAGTCATGGCAGTTGTGAAATGCACAGAATTATTACATGCAAATTCAACTAATGGGAGAAGTGATGGCCAGTTGTCCTGGCTGTATGTACAACAGCACCATAAATACTGCTGCAGCATCTGGTTAGTCTTCTCTGCCTCTCCATTCGTCACAGGGTGGTAGGCTGATGATAAGCTGATTTGTACCTTCAAAAGATGGAATAGTGCCTTCCAAAACCTGGAGGTAAACTGACTTCTTCGATAAGAGACAACTCTAGAAATCATCCCTCTATATTAAAAAACATGATCCAAAAAGAGCTGAGCTGTATCCCTTGCCATTAGCAGCCCCTTGCAAGGTATGAAATCTTGGTGAAAAGTTCCACCATCACCACCATTATAGAAGTATATCCTTACATAGGTGGCAAGTCTGTAAAAAAAGTCTATTGACACTGTATGCCAAGGCTGGGGAGGGGTTTCTAAGGGTTGTAAAAGCCCTGTCAGCTTCCCTTGAAACGGTTTGGCCCAGCGGCATACTTGACATGAAGCCACATAGCCTTTTATGTGTGCTGCCATCTTTGGCCCCCAGAACTCTCTTAGTGCCCCATTTAGTGTCTTGACGACCTCCCATGACAAGCCATTTCATTGTTGTGGCAGAGTTGCAAGACTTCCTCCCACAATGGGTTCATAGATATCCTGCAATGGCAAGGGCTCATGAACAATCACTTGCATAGCCTCCCCCTGGAAGAAAATATGCAGACACCCACAAAAGAGCATTAATAGTTTCTAAAGAAGAGGCACAACCCAGCATTCCTGCGACAGGAAGAAAAGTATCCCAGACTTCCCTAAGAAAAAAAAGGCGAATATTGGTGATAGGTGAGTCAATTCTTAGGGGAACAAAAACTATAGTCTGCAGACCAGGCAGTCAATCTAGAGAGGTATATTGTCTCCCTGGAGCAAAAATCAAAGATGTAACTTAGTACCTTACTAAAATAATCAACCCCACGGATTACTACCCCTTTCTTCTCCTACACGTGGGGAAAAATGACACAATTAATCTGAAAACAATAATAATATTGTTGTGGAAAGAAAGGACTTGAGCCAGCTCTTTGAAGAAGGAAAGGTTTATTTGCGCAGGTTCAGAAAGCTTCACAAAGCCAAGGGGTCTGAACCCCAAGGAGTGTTCAGAGAGCACATATATAGTTCATACAA
Source organism: Protobothrops mucrosquamatus (assembly GCF_001527695.2). Lineage (NCBI taxonomy): Eukaryota > Metazoa > Chordata > Lepidosauria > Squamata > Viperidae > Protobothrops > Protobothrops mucrosquamatus. Next base: position 11,776 of record NW_015392677.1, read on the forward strand.
CGTATGCATTTCCTGACCCCTCTGGACCCCATATATGGTAATATTCTAAACATTTGTGTTCTCAGCATTCCTGATAGTATGGAAAAATACCAGACGGTTGAACATTGACACAGAGATAAAAATAGGGAATTGGCTACTAAGCAAAGCAGAAAACAGGATATGGCTTAAATGGTCAAGGACAGTGGGGTAGAGCATTATCTCGAGACTCAGCAATTTCTGGAATGCTCTCTGCCCCACTTCACTCCCCCCTTTTGAGATTAATCTAACTTTTAGGACGATTACTCTCAACCAGTGACACTAGGATCCGCTGTTTTCATGTTCTCATAGTCCCACATAGCCATGACCTGGGCCGTTGCTTTCCGTTCAGCCAACAGAGACATCCGCTTTGGCAAAGATACATTATTCACCAATGAAAAAGGGACACTGAACCAGACATCAGCCACCAATTAGTACAGCAATAAGGATTACTATATACTGAACAATAGTACCAATAAGACCCATTGGAAGCCAGGACCACAAGTTGTTCCACCAACTGCCTAAGGTATTGATTTGCAGATCTGAGGCCACTTTGTGAAGAACCTTGATTTGTTGTTTTACCATCTCTGATTGATCAGTGAGATTAAAACAGCACATTCCTTCGAATGAGTCACAACCTAGATGTTGGCGGAGTAAAAGATAGTCTATGGCAGCCCTGTTCTGCAGAATAGCTTTACGTAATTCTATGAGTTCTTGATTAATGGCCGATAAAGCCACTGAAGTAGCATTAATTGTCTTAGCCAGACTGCATGCAACGGAATTTATGTTGATATGGGCTCGCAAAGCTAAAGCAGGAACTCCCACTAGTGAAATGGCCAATGCATTGTATTCAGCTGGATTTAATAGGGTGCGGGTGGAGTCACAGTCCTCACTCAAAGTGTCAGCTCTCCTATAGCGAGTGGTATTAGAAACAGTAAACGCTGACCTACTTGGTAAGAATGCAGTTAGTCTACTCAGACAACAGTAAGCAGTACTTAGATTAGCAGGGATATAATTGAATGTTTCCTTCCCACATGTGAAGAACCAGCCGTTTGGCAACCATACGTGGCCATAATTAGAGCGTACTGACTGGAATGATGAGCAATTCAGCTTATCTTGGCTCACATTAATACAAAGGGGCTTAGGTTGTGCAGTAGATTGCTCACAGCCAGTGATTTTAGCACAAGCAACACCCTCAGGTACAGCTACAATAGGGGTATGTAACACGAGAGCATCAAGTGGTAATTGATAAGAGGCATGTCCCCAAGCAGATAGCGAATCATACTTTATCTGATCTTCTGACATACGGTGTAGTCGACCAGTATGTGAGTATGCCTTCATCACAGAGGCTGGGACACACACAGGTATCAGGCAAGTAGAGATTAAATTTTCCATGTCATATGATTCAGCAAGACAAAAGTCTGTAACATTAGCAGCCTTAGCCAATTGTACCCACAGATTGTACTGCATCCGTGAGGTTAAAGGGTGAGGCATTCTTTTGTCGGGGTAGGACCTTTTAGCCCTCCTTCTTGTAGATTTTGTTCTTTGTGGTTTTCTGATCGTAACTCCAAACTCTACTGGGTTCACACGCACAATACAAGTCCCCTTCCATCCGGGTTTTAACTGCGAGACTAGGGTGACTTGTTCCCAACCCCAGAATAATGGAGGTCCACAGTCCAGAGTTATGGAAGGAAGGACTCCCTTATAGGGGGCCTTTGCACATATTCCCTTCCTCATGATGTATCCCACAAATGGACATGCATCCGGATTGGTAGGCTGCCTAGTGAGACACGCCTCCTTTGCAATCTTATCAAATACTCGTGGATGCTGACAGGGATGGGGCAACACACCATTCCAACACTCTGGGGTAAAAGCAAGAGGGGGGTTACCACCACATTCACCTGTTCCAATCAGATAGGATAGTAGCACTTGGGGAGCCTCCTCTGGCCTGCTCCACTGACCTGAATTGGAAACACATACATAATTACCCATGACAAACGAAAAAGGCAAGTAAAAGAAAACAAGAATCCTCATCCTGTCTTCTCCCATGCGTAGAAAGCCAGCTTCCGGTGTGGCTTAGCAGGGGTCTTCACTACTGTGCGTAGAGGAACCTATTGCCGGTAAGGTTCCAGCAGAGTAGCTCCAGAAGTGGGTAGGATAGCCTATATAAGTAAAGCATTAATAACACAAATAACAAGGCATACACTATATGCGTTTAAAAGTGAGTTTGGTGGGAGCCATGGGTTGTGAGGACACTTTCCACAAGGGATCTGCAGCCGCTTTGACCCTTGTCCAGTGGATCCATGACTTGGACTCTGCAATTTTAATAGCAAGAGGGGAGGCCAATATCACTTCATACGGCCCTTTCCATCGACCCTCCAACTGCTCTTTTTTCCAATGTTTAATCCACACCTTATCCCCTGGTTTGAAGGAGTGGCATCTAGTCACCAACCTAGGCGGTGATTGTTCAATAACATAGTTCCTGAGTTTCTCCACTTGTCTGTTCAGCTCCTGTACCATCTCCAGAGCCCACACTCCTCCCTTATGTCCCAGATCTGGCCAGCCGGCCAGATTCCGTCGCAACAGGGTAGGAGGCCGTCCAAACATTAACTCGAAAGGGGACAGTTTACTTTGTCTACGAGGTGCACATCTAACAGCATACAGGGCCAAGGGCAAAGCGTCTGGCCATTTCAAATGACTTTCAGTACATATCTTAGTAATTTTCTCTTTTAGGGTGCGGTTCATCCTCTCAGCCGGACCACCTGACTGAGGATGAAAAGCACTGTGGAACCGCCACTTGGACCCTACAGACTGGGCCACAGCTTGATTGATCTGATGTATAAATTCGGGCCCATTATCTGATGAAATAAGAGATGGGCTTCCAAACCGAGGGATCAGTTCCTTCAGCAAAACTTTAGCCACTTCCCTCGCCTGTTTAGTCTTGGTAGGGAAGGCCTCCGGCCAACCTGTATACCTGTCCACAAAGACCAATAGAGCCTTGTACAGGCCACATCTAGGCATATCAGTGAAATCAACCATGACAGAATCCATAGAAAAATATGATGAAGGTATAGTTCCTGGTGGCAAAAGGGGTCCTTGTCGAGGATTGACCTTGGCACAGCTAGCACATTGGGATACAACCCGAGCTGCCATGCCAGCTATCCCATTGATGTAATATTCCCATCCTAATGCCTCTTCCAGCCCAGTTTTACCCATGTGGGTAGCATCATGAGAAGATTGAACCAGAGCCCAAGCTGAGGACTGTGGAACAAAGATGCGCCCATCGGGTAACAAGTACCACCCATCCTTTATAGTGGCCTTAAGATCAGTGACTGCCTTCACACATTCCTGCTGGGAGTATGTTGGCTGGATAGTTGGGGGCAGGACTCCCAGATCCATGGCCACGTGTATGGAAAGATCTAGGGTAGATTTTCCTCTTTTTGCAGCATTCCTAGCTTCTAAATCTGCTCTCCTATTCCCTTGGGCCACCCTATCAACACCCCTCTGGTGTCCTTTACAATGCATAACCGCAACTTTAGCTGGCATCTGTACTGCATTGAGGAGGCGCTGAATTAGGTGCCCATGTACATATTTGCTTGCTGAATCTCGAAATCCCCTTTCTTTGTAAACAGCCCCATGCGCATGCAATGTCAGGAAAGCATATTTACTATCTGTCCACACATTCAAAGTCTCACCCACGGCTCTTTCTAGTGCTCCAATCAATGCCCACAATTCAGCCACCTGTGCACTGTGTTCAGAGCCCAAAGGCCCACTCTCCACGACCTTATCATCATCTACAATAGCATAGCCTGCAACTCTTTGTCCCTCATGCATATAGCTGGAACCGTCTGTATACCAATTGAGCTGAGCTGCCTGAAGAGGGACGTCAGACAAGTCATGCCTGCTATAGTAAACACTCTCCAACACATGTAAGCAATCATGTTCTATGTTGATGTCTCCTGGCAACAAGGTGGCTGGATTTAGTCGGTTTGAGACAACCAGCTTGACTTGTGGATTTTCAATCATCAGTGCTTGATATTTAAAAAGCCTTTGATTGCTTATCCATAAATGCCCTTTATTATCCAATATGGCCTGCACTGCATGGGGGGTGTGCACATTCACAGGACATGAGAAGGTCAATTTATTACAGTCCTGCAACAGGACTGCTATAGCAGCAAGGACCTTCAAGCAATGTGGCCACCCCTGGGCCACACCATCCAACTGTTTAGACAGATACGCTACTGGCCGTTGCCACTGGCCTAACTGTTGAGTCAATACCCCCAGGGCTACATTATCTTTAGTATCCACATATAGATTAAAAGCTTTTTCCAGATTTGGTAGGGCTAAAGCTGGAGCTGATGTGAGGGCTAACCTAACATCCCTAAAAGCCTTTTTCTGTTCCCCCTCCCAGCAAAACAACTCATGCTCACCCCCCTTTGTGGCTGAATATAGAGGGGCCGCCATTAAAGCATAATTTGGAATCCATATCCGACAAAAGCCAGCCAAACCCCCAAAACCCCGTAGTTGTCTCCGGTTTGTGGGCTCAGCTATGGCCATCACAGCTTGCTTGCTTTCCCACCCCAGGGCTCTATGTCCACGCTCAATGTCATACCCCAGATAGCGCACCTTCTGTTTCACTAATTGAGCCTTCTTCCTAGACACCCTATAGCCACAACTTAATAATAATCGCAATAAAGATGCTGTATTTTCCCAACAGGTATCCTCTGTAGCTCCGAGGCGTTGCAGAGACAATCACACGTCCCCAGAAAGCCGCCCTGCAAATGGATATGACATCCCCCGTAGGAGGAGGAGGAGAGGGAGAAAGATGCTGCTCCGTTTTGGGAGCAGTCACGCGCTCCCGCGCAGCCACGCTACGGAGGAACGGAGAGACCTCGATTGAAAGAAGAAGGGGGGGATGGAAGGTGTGGGAAGAGGAGGAGAGGGAGAACGATGCTGCTCCTTTTTGGGGACGTAAGGGCAGATGTGTGCTCCCGACTAGTTAATGCAAGTATGCAAGTTGCGCAGGGATAGGAACAGCGCAGGTGAGTTAGCTAAGTAGAACGAAAGCGGGGTGGGAACGGCGATTGGCTGGTGGAGCTCCGTGGTAGCGCCCATGGGCCGGGTGCAAAGGTGGCTTGATTATAAAAAGCGTGCTCCCATTGACCTACATAGATCCCTGAAGATGCCGGCAGTGAGCCGGTGAAAGCTTGGGTCGTAATTTATTAAAACTTTTGTAGTTTTTTACTTTCCTGGTGTTCACTTTTGTTTATATTCTTACTATATATATATATATATATATATGTTCGAAGGGTCACAAACAGTGAGACCACCAGGAGATTAAAAAATTACAAAAGTTTATTGCTATTAAAACATTGAAACACCTAGCTTTCGCCGGCCTCCTGCCGGCTTCGTCAGGGTGACTAGCCATCAGTGGGGTAGCTGTTTTTATAGGAGCGGTGCCTTTTGCACCCGGCTCC
>NW_015392678.1:0-5381 GCF_001527695.2 Protobothrops mucrosquamatus
CAGTGGTGGGATTCAGATAGGTGAACAACCGGTTCTCTGCGTGGATGCCACTTCTGGAAGTCCATTCTGGGCCTGGGCAACAAAAAATTAGCTACCGGTTCTGCCGAAGTGGTGTGAACTGGCAGAATCCCACCACCGATCATGCCCCTATGTGCAGATTAACAACATATATCTGTATTCTAGTTTTATATTTCTATAGTTGTAGCAATGGTTATTTCTTTTTAGACACATACTCTGCCAAGTGTATTACACTCCTATGATACTCCTTTATAGACCAGAAGGGCAAAAGTAGGAGGTTAAGAGAGAATGTTTTGCATGCCATAGGTTCAAATGGTATCCAATGTCTTATTTTAGCTCATCTCTTGGAAAGTCTATAATGCTAAGAAAAATGGAACGAAAAAAATAGGTGACCAGCATTAAGGTGCCTCAGTTACAGAGGCATGGCTACACCAAGAGCTGAAGGGCCAGACTGAGCAGATCATCTCGTACAAGGTTTGCTATATGGTCACTGAAAGTTGGCACATCAACTTAATAGCACCTAATTATTCAATCAATTAACTTTTGGTTCCAAATGTCTATGGAGATTCTCCCTCATCCAGATCATGGTTGTCCCAAAGGTGCTTTTTCAAAACATTTTGGTTCCAAAGCTATCCACCATAATCCTAGATGCTATGCCAGGTTCAGCCACCTTTGGGGTTCCAGGTTCCATCCGACAAGTTTATGCATAGGCAAAATTTCATAGAAGCAGAGAATTTTGTGAGACTTGGATAGCGTGTCATTATCTAGCTATCACCGATCATTTCATTGATCAATTTTTTTTATCCATCTATTCGTATCAATGCAGCTGCCTTGTTTTGGCATGTTGCGGCCTAGAACAGGCTTAGGACCCATCCCTTGCTCACTGTAAGTAAGGGATTGTCAAAATCTTGAGTTTGTAGGAATATGGTCTCCCAAAAGAAAATAAGCTTCTTTGTCTCTGGCAGGATGGTAAATCTGCAGCCTAAAAGTCTCATGCAGACCTCAGCTTCCTTTCATCCTAGATACAGACAGCATAGAAATTAGAAGAAAGATGACACAACAACCACATGTATAATAGTAGGAGTCACTTTCATATTGAAGTATATCATAGGTTTGCACCATTACAAATGGTAAAGCCCTGATTGATTTAAAACACAATTTCTTTGTTGTTGTTTTTTTCATCTAAGAATGTACTATTTTAAAGCACTGCTTCTACATTCTCCCAACTCTCAGGAATGTTCAGACAGATATGATGGACTTGTTATATTATCTCTTTTCTCTGCCTACCTTTTTTTCCTTCTGCAACAATCAATATCTAATAGACAGTTTTGTCTTTGTTTTGTTGCAAAGGAGGAGCTTTTCATTGTTGATGTTGCGTATGGAGAAATAGATGCTGCCTGGAAGGCAGAATGAATATATATCAATGCAATTCTCGGCATTGATATTTCATTTGTTCGTGAGTAAGGTAGCTGAAAGCATGGTGTCCTGTGTGCATTTATATTTCCTGTGAAAGAATCTAGGAAAGGAAAACCTTGTGAGAAAAGTTGAGCATGGAAGAAAAGAGAATTCCTATTGCCTTTCAGCTTTTTATCCATGGTCCCTATGGAGCCGCCTCTTAGCATCGTGATTGCCGAGACATCATGCAATGCTACTGTAGTAGAATTATTGTTAAATGCCTTCTTTGTCCTTTTTATTTTCCTTACCTTTTAAAAAAAAATAACATTGTACTTGATGAGTAATAAAGAAATTAATATTTGGAGAGTATGTGTGTGTGTTTTGTATTTGTGTGTGTAGTTTTTTTTTTGTGTGTGTGCATTTATATACAGTGGCTCAGTGGTTAAGACACCGGACTTGTCATCTGGAAAGCCAACCAGCTCAGATTTGAGACCCAAGCATGACGCAATGGGATGAGCTCCCATCCTAACTTCAGTTCCTGCCAATCTAGCAGTTTGAAAGCATGCAAATGAAAGTAGATTAATAGGTACCACTTTGGTGGGAAAGTAACAGTGCAAAGATATAGATGGAGATGGGAGATGGAGAGAGAGAGAGAGAGAGAGAGAGAGAGGGGGGGGGGGAGAGAGAGAGAGAATTAAATGCATCATATAACAACTTTGTTGGTATAGCTAGCCAACCCAAACCATGGAGTTTCAGACTTGACTTCAGATATTGACATTACTATTTGAATTCTGAGTATGTGCAGATAGTCCAAATTCAGAATTATGTGCAATTTCAGCCCATACTTAACAACACTATTGCAATTACATTTAGAAACCTGTTAATTGTTGTTAACTTTATTCTGACCGGCAAACTGGACAGAAATCACATATTTTAAGAAAACACATTTATAAAAGGGCTGCTTTTTGTTCCCAAACCAGCAACAGAATCTGAAGAGCTTCATCATTCAGCCTGGAAGGGATATTTGTTTAAAATACCTCCAAAAAACTGATAGTACAGGTGAACCAGGGTAAAGCTTTATTGATTAGCTGTCATCATGCTTGGTTAATAAGTCTGCATTCTTAATCGATTAGGTGCTGCCTTATGTGGTGTGATCTTTGCAGTTGTACACAATTGCTTCTTGTTTCATGCTCAGAGATGGATAGGCAAGTGATGGGTTTTCAAAATAATAACTATCTGGGTGTAGGTTTCTATTCCAAAGAAGCTTCACAAACCTCTGTATGTTAGGAGGGAAATGCTGAAAAAGAGATCGGAGGAACACTCAAGTAACAAACTGGAAGTAAGCTGTGTAGGTAGAAAAAAGCAAAGCTAGAGATGAGAAGGTGTAAGTACTGTATGTCAGGTGCCAAGTATCAGGACCATTCATATGTGTTGCAGCATAAATGATTTATTGAAGCCTATATACAATAATCTGGTCAACTAACAGTACTAAATTAGCACTAGATAAGGGTCAATGGAATTCAAAGTGGGCTGGACTTGGTGGCAACGCAAGACTCCAAACTTATAATGCATTTAACTCCATCCCCAGGGGGGCTTGCTCTTCTCTTACACCTCTGTGCTGTCTGGATGTCCACCACTTTTATTTTTAAACAGGAGGCCTTTACCCTACAACTTGAGTAGAAAGGAAGCGGAAGAAAACTGAAAGTCAACACTGGATTCCTACAACATAGCTATCATTAAATCCAGCTCAACAAGATGCACTGTCTCTATATAATACACTACTCTGTGCCCAAATGATTATGCATTGGTTATGTTGGCTTGATTTCTGAATTCCTGCAACATGCCAAATCCAAGCTTAACAATTCTTTAATTAGACCAGGGGTGTCCTTGGCAACTTTAAGACTTGTGGACTTCAACTCTCAGAATTCTGATGAAACCAGAGGAAACAGCAATGGCGTAGCCAATTAAGATCACCCTGTTCACCTATCAGGCTTTTTGGTTCACTGTTCAATCCATTTATTTGATGAAATCAAGGTTCATCGACACTTGTCACAATTCCATCATTCCTAAATAGTGTCCCATTCTTCCATATTCCAAGCTAACTCCTTTATAGTAAGAAAGAAAGCATTGATTTGGGGGACCAGCCTCAGGTCAACTTGATGTTACCCATTTCTGGTCTCTGAGGTCATTTTATACCCAGTTGTGACCTGTGTGCATAAATCTCCTGCTGGTCTTCTAATGGCGAAGTAGTAGTAGTATCATTTCAATGACTTCATAAGAATATCCTTCAAATTGTTGCAGACAAATGTATTCAAGCTGGTTGTTGAGTTGATGGCACGGCAACATTTATAATTGCATGTTTTCATCATTCAAACCACTCTTTATAAAGTGTTTTTAGTCTCACCCAAATTAATTTTGGTTTGTGTGGAGAGGATGCAAAGTGATTATCCTGGAGAGGAAAGAGAAGGAGAGGGGTAGAGAGAGAAAGAAGTGAAGGGAGGAGAAAGAGAGAACTAACAGAATAACCAATGAAGCCTGTTGTATGACTTCTGAATTGCCTACAAGCTTTTTGTCAGTAGCCCAACACTTAAGAAAGCTCCTACTGTGACAATACTAGCAGCCTTTTAATGTGCAAAAAAGGGAAAAGTTTCTCCTGTTACATATTTGACTTTAACACGGAGTTAATCCCTGCCTGAATACTTGTCAAGCTGAAATGCTCCTTGGGAAGAAAATGTTATTTTTGCTATTTGTGTACGTGTCTGTTTTCCCTAAATGATCATGGCTTATGCTGGTTGATGGTTTTCCAGAAATGCAGCTCTCTAGAAAGACATTCATTTTTTATGATAATGGCAAATGCCCCTTAAGGATTCTCTAGCTGGTAACATGTAACCAAAATCATGGCATCCGGCCCTCTCAATTCCTGGCAAATAGATGGGGAAGAAATGGAGGTAGTGACAGATTTTATTTTCCTGGCTCCAAGATCACCTCAGATGGGGACTGCAGCCAAGAAATTAAAAGACGCTTGCTCCTGGGGAGGAAAGCCATGGCAAATCTAGACAGCATACTAAAAAGCAGAGACATCACCCTGCCAACAAAAGTGCGAATAGTCAAGGCCATGGTTTTCCCAGTTGCAATGTATGGATATGAAAGTTGGACCATAAGAAAGGCTGAGCGACAAAGAATGGAGACCTTTGAACTCTGGTGCTGGAGAAGACTCCTGCGAGTCCCTGGACTGCAAGGTGATCCAACCGGTCAGTCCTAGAGGAGACCAACCCTGACTGCTCTTTAGAAGGCCAGATCCTGAAGTGGAAACTCAAATACTTTGGCCACCTAATAAGAAGGAAGGACTCACTGGAGAAGAGCCTGATGCTTGGAAAGATTGAGGGCAATAGAAGAAGGGGATGACAGAGAATGAGGTGGCTGGATGGAGTCACTGAAGCAGTAGGCATGAACTTAAATGGACTCCAGAATATGGTAGAGGACAGGAAGACCTGGAGGAATGTTGTCCATGGGGTCACGATGGGTCAGACACGACTTCACAATTAACAACAACAACAACAAGCTGGTAACATTGGTCTTCCTCTGTCTGTTTGGTCAGATTTAATCCAGTCAGAATGGGCAACTGAGTTACTCATGTAAAAGGTGCATTGTTCTTTAAACTATAATGCAAATTTCTGGTTTCTAGGTAGAGTCAGCAGGCAAAATGAGATAATAAGTCAAATATGATTGGTAGATGTCAACATCAGTGAAGATGTAGGTACAATACTGATCCTTACTGTTAGATCGCGCAGGCAGTAAGACACGAGTCGAGTGACAGTCAGCTCTTGGTTTATTGGCAAGGCATAAGGTAAATCCGGACTGGCTCTCTGGGCCAGGGGAGCCCTCTTTTATGGGATTCCCCTGGCTTGTAATCACACAATTCCATTGGCTGGCAAGACCCTGTTGCTAGTTAGCCAACCAGCAACGGG
>NW_015392678.1:8901-10759 GCF_001527695.2 Protobothrops mucrosquamatus
GACCCTGTTGCTAGTTAGCCAACCAGCAACGGGCATGAAACTGTATGCAGATGTAGAAGGGCAATCACCCTTAATGGGCGATCAATGGTGAAGGGCAATCACCCTTAATGGGCGATCAATGGTGAAGGGCAATCACCCTTAATGGGTGATCAGGATATGCATAGGGGATTAAGGGGGGGGGAATACAAAGAACACAACACTTACCACCTTGAGTCGTGGTGGCGCAGTGTTTAGAATGAAGTACTACAGGCTACGTCTGCTGACTGGCGACTAGCAGCAGTTTGGCAGTTCATTTCTCATGGGCTCAAGGTTGACTCAGCCTTCCATCATTCCTAGGTCAGTAAAACGAGGACCTGGATTGTTGGGGGAAATAGGCTGATTCTGTAAACTGCTTAGAGAGGGCGGTAAAGCACTGTGAAGCGATATATAAGTCTAAGTCAGTGGTTCTCAACCTGTGGGTCGGGACCCCATTTGGGGTCGATCGACCATTTCACGGGGGTCGCCAAGCAAGGCTGTCCGCCATTTTTTTTGTCTGCCATTTTTTTTGTCCACCATTTTTTCCCCTTTTCCGGCGGGTGCCTTACCTCCCTTGAGCTGGGCCAGCTGGTGGTCGGCCTGCTCCGTCTCTGCCGCTTGCCAGCTACGCCTCAGCCGGCGCAGGGGGCGGAACCACGCATGTGCGGCGCTCCCGGGCAGGGAAAGTCCTCGACTTACGACCGGTTGGGTAGTCCTCGACTTACGACCGGTTTAGTCCTCGACTTACAACCGGTTTAGTCCTCGACTTACGACCGGTTTAGTCATCGACTTATGACCGGTTGGGGGTCGCAGCATTAAAAAGGTTGAGAACCACTGGTCTAAGTGCTATTCCTCCTCCTCCTCCATCATTGGAGGTTTTCAAAAATAGAATGGACAATCATTTGACCGGGATGGCATAGAGTAGGGGGTTGGACTAGAACACCTCCAAGGTTCCTTCCAGCCCTATGATTCTATGTTCTATGTTCCGAGTAAGTGGAAATAGGTAACAATTGGTGAAAAATCTTTATTTTCCCCTTTTCATCCAGCAAAGTGAGGAATATAGACTTACGCCTGTAATTACAATGCATTGCTTTTCAACTCAGCCGGGGTAGTGCCACTATTTTGTGCTGCTTTATTGTATCTCTGACAATAGATGGCATTTCTTGTACTTGACCTAGTCTACTGTTAAGTTAATGTCAGCTACCTTCATGTAAGCCACCTTCTTCTCCAGTATAATTCTAATGGTTTCATTTTTTTAAAAAAACAAAATATTTATATTCATTTGGGATTTTATCTAAATTCCTTTCCTTCCAAGAGGGAAAGGAAATTAATAATAAGATCTCACTTATTGTGGTGTACAAACTTTAGTGATTTATTCCTAAGTGGGAAATTAAATGGCAGAGAAGAAGGCTCTTTGAATCATTTGAATCAGGTGAATTTGGTTAGGATAGGCTACCTGAATTTAAATTCATAGTTTTTGTTTTGAGAACGAAACTTCAAGCAAGCCCATGGGGATTCTCAAACCCTTTGCGATGATGACAACAAACACATTTAGAATAGAATAGAGCTGGAAGGGACCTTGGAGGTCTTCTAGTCCAGCCCCCTGCTCAAGCAGGAGAATCTATACCATCTCAGACAAGTGATGGTCTAGCCTCTTTTTAAAAATCTCCAGTGATGGAGCACCCATGATTTCTGGGGGCAAGCTGTTCCACTGGTTAATTTCCTCACTGTCAGGAAGTTTCTCCTTAATTCCAGGTTGCTTCTCTCTTCGATCAGTTTCCAACCATTGTTTCTTGTCCTACTCTCTGGTGCCTTGGAGAATAGTTTGACCCCCTCTTCTTTG
>NW_015392678.1:12675-18795 GCF_001527695.2 Protobothrops mucrosquamatus
CTGCACAATCAGCTTACTGTCATCTTCACATTTTGGAAAGATCTATGTTTTGCGCCTCATCAGCGCTTTACTAATTAAAGGCATTCTGACTAAACTAAATTGATGGTTTTGTTTGCAAAGCCTGGTGGGAATCAAACTATCATGATAACAAGGCTGGCACAATAGCAGATTTTTACAGAATAACAGAGACAGAACGGGATCTTGGGTGTCTTCTAGTCCAACCCCCTGCTCAAGCAGGAAACTCTATACCGTTTCAGATAAATCAATCTGTTTATTACAGCCATAAGGCCAGACATTTTCAGATAAATGTCTTCTTAAAAACCTCCAGTGTTGGACCTACCCACAATTCTGAAGGCACAGAATTGTTCTCACTGTCATTGCCGGTTAATATTACTTTATTTCCTGTTCTGGGAACAGAAAGGAAGCTTATGGTGCCTGTGTCTGACTGCAGCCTAAACAAATTGGTCCTAGTAAGGTATTCCTCTACCATAAATATTGGATTTCTTTCAGATCAATGTGACTATCGTTGTTTCTTTCTTGTCATGATTAAAGATTTTGCCTCTTAAATACACCGGCTCTTCATAAAACCTAATTACTATTCTGGCCTTCCTGTTCTACTGGTTGACTATTAATATTCTGATTCATGAACCTATCTAGGCTTCTTTGTAGTTTAAAAATATAAAGGCAGTCACGGGAATGCCTTTAACATGACCCATTGAGGCTGTGCAAAAAAAAAGAAAAATAATACCTTGGAGATTCAGGTAGAAGGCAATTCAATCAACTCTCTGGATCAATTGACTTTCTAAATTGAAATGGGAAAGTCAGATAAAATTATTGAGTCTAACTCTGGATATCTCCAAATTGCTTTGGATGAATCGGATCGATTTTCCAAATGGATTTGAATCATTGTCTCAATCTGGATTGCTTTTCCTGATTTGCGCAGGCATATTGTCCATTCCCATTTCCTTAAAGCCGCGGCAGTCACCATAGTAATTTCTAAATATTTTGAACTACAGCATGTAACATGCCTTGCTATTATTTATTCTGGCGGGCTGGGAAATGAAACCCTTGATGTTCTACAGGACATCAGGTTACCCATCTCAGTTTTAACAAGACAGGAACAAAGATCTAAATGATGCAATTTTGGTTCCCATGCTCTGTTGGGGGGAATAAAGGCACCTATTAATACATTCCAGTCATCCAGGCAAAAATGGCACGTGGCCAGTAAGATACTGATATTAATGGAAAGAAGGGAAGGGAAAGGGAGGCGAGGGGAGGGGAGGGGAGGAAGGAAAGGGAAGGGGAGGTGAAGGGGAAGGGGAAGAGAGGAGAGGGGAGGGGAGGGGAGGGGAGGGAAGGGAGAAGAGAAGGGAAGGGAATCATGAGTGCTACAGAAGATTCATATATCAGAAATAGATTTAAATCAGTGACATATACATTTAATATTTTTACAAACAATGCTTTAAAAATGACCATGTTTCTCATATACAATAACCACTAATAGAGTTTATTTTAAATACATCTGCCTGTAACCAATACAGCTTTTGAATGCAGAATTCAGTTCCATTATAATTCATCTTGTTTCCAAATAATGTCCGTCTTGTACCATTTTTTGACGCAAAGAATGCTAAGAACTTTTAAGCAACAGCCTGGGCTGTTACAGAATCCAAATTTGCTGGGAAAATAGTTGATTTTTTCCCTCTAATAATAAAAATGATACCCCTAGATGGAGCCCTAAAGGTATTAAAATAAAGGAAATGACACGATAAAAAGATGAACAGATGACAGGGCAGTCATTGTCAGTAGGGATGTGTATTGGCCACAAAATTCAACAATATTTATTTTTGGGTGGGGGGGAGGTAGGTTGCTTTAATAATTTACAAAACAATTCACATTTATACTGAGTGCCTAAGAGACCTTAACCTCTTGAATTATTTTTGGTGCCTTAACCACTATACTAACCGGGTCCTCAAATGTCAGAGCACAATACTCTTCAGACTGAAAGCGAATCAGTCATACTGACAGATAACTCAGCTTATTGTAGGAATTCAAACTGTGAGTTACCCACTGGAAGCAAATAACAGTTTAATAGCTAGCAAAGAAAAGGAAGAATGATTCAAAGCAATCTGCAGCAATTCAATATATTAGATATTTTGCTACTAATGATATATATTTTGCTACCTGTCATTATCTATGACAAATTTAGAATGCAAGTTGCCGGATTAAAATCATTTCTCTGATTACTTAGAGTAATGCTTAATGAAAATAGTAGTTCTGATGGCTTTCTCTTTAAATAATATTATCCAGACACCAGTCCCAAAGGCTGTAGTAGTAGATTCACTGATTTGGAAGGTTGCCATCTGGTGACCAAAAGTTATACGTACAGACTGAGAGAACTAAGGCACAAGCTACTTTTGTAGAAGAATCTGCATTGGGAAAGTGAACATATTTCAATTCTCTCATCCTGATACAATTGCTTGAAAAATCAGCATGGTTATCATCTATAGCAGTGTTTCTCAGACCACGTGCGCTGGCTGGAGATTTCTGGGAACCTGAAGTCCATATATCTGAAAATTGCCAAAGTTGAAAAATCCTGATCTTCTAATAAGGAGGAGGGGAAAAAGGGAGAGAGAAGGCAATTTTGATCTTTTGAAAGTAAGTACAGTCCGGTGAAGATTTTAATTGATCAATGTGATAGACTAGAGAATATAATTAGAACAGAACAGAACAGAACAGTATGCTCCAACATTGGAAGTTTTTAAGAAGAGACTGGACAATCATTTGTCTGAAATGCTACAGGGTTTCCTGCCTGAACAGGGGGTTGGACTACATGACCTCAAAGGTTATATTCTATTCTATTCTATTCTATTCTATTCTATTCTATTCTATTCTATTCTATTCTATTCTATTTCCTGTTATTCTATTCTATTCTATTCTATTCCATTCTATTCTATTTCCTGTTATTCTATTCTATTCTATTCTATTCTATTCTATTCTATTTCCTGTTATTCTATTCTATTCTATTCTATTCTATTCTATTCTATTCTATTCTATTCTATTCTATTCCATTCCATTCCATTCCATTCCATTCCATTCCATTCCATTCCATTCTATTGTCCTTCCTCAGATAATACCAATCCTGAGCTTCAAAAGAAAGAAAGCCATTGGTGCTTAGTCAGGAGAAGACACGTTTTAGAATGCAGAATCTAAATGGTTGTATGAAGGGCAACGTTATTAAGAAAAACAGGAACAATAAGTTCCATTTGATTATACTGTTGCTTCCTTAATCAGCTTGCCTGGATTACATGGTGTGTGTGTGTGTCTCTGTGTGTGTGTTTATGAGCGCATGTATGTGTGATAAACAAGGGATAAGCACAGAACACATGGTATATAAGGAGTGTCACCGCCCTCATCTGCTAAAGGCTGGGCACACTGGCAGATGGTATGAATATGAATGGAGCATAGCAGAAGCCACTGGAGATGGAGGTAATTGGAGAGATGCAAATAGAGGACTTTGGAGCAGATTTTTTTTTCCCCCATCAAAGGACCACTTCAAAAAAATTAAAAAGACCAACATCAGATTCTGGATTCTCTAGCTCCTCAGCTAATTCTACCAAAAGTTTACAACTTTCTCAAGTGGCAAATGGAGAAAGCAAAGACAGCATCTTTTCTCAAGGTCCCCCAGCCGTGTCTTTCTGCTGAAAAGGTTGAGACTGTTGGATAATGTTATACGCCGTAGGTATAAAGATACAACTGTTAGTTGTAAAGTACTGTATAGGTGGCCTTTGACTTACGACCCCTCGTTGGGCGATCGTTCAAAGTTACAACAGCACTGAAAAACATGACTGGCAGCCAGTCCTTGCTCTTACAACTGTTGTAGCATCACCATGGTCACGTGATCAAAATTTGGGCGCTTGGTAACCGGTATGTATTTACAACGGTTGCAGCATTTTGGGATTATGTGATTTGCAAGCTTCCTACATTGATTTGCTTGGTAGAATCATGGTAGAAAAGTTCATAAAATGAGACACAACTCATTTAATAACTGTCTTATGTAGCAGTAGAAATTCTGCTCCAATTGTGGCTGTATGTTGAGGACTACCCACATGTTAGAATGGAGTTTCCTTTGTTTCAAGCAGCGAAATGACCAGAATGGAGCAACTGTAGTCAAGATGTTAGAACTGATCACATATCACCCCAGGCTTGTAAATATTTGATTTTACAGCATCTTCATGAGTTAGTTTTGTTTGTAACCTTAAATTAAGTTTTTTTTCCCTCTAGGATAATTGTTAATCTGAGAGCTGGGCAATGATTTCCTATAATTTATTCTTTTCCTTTCCTTTCCTTTCCTTTCCTCTTTTCCTTTCCTTTCCTTTCCTTTCCAATTATCTGTGTTTCTTCTTCCTTTCCTTTCCTTTCCTTTCCTTTCCTTTTCCTTTCCTTTCCTTTCCAATTATCTGTTCCTCTTCCTTTCCTTTCCTTTCCTTTTCTTTCCTTTCCTTTCCTTTCCTTTCCAATTATCTGTGTTTCTTCTTCCTTTCCTTTCCTTTCCTTTCCTTTCCTTTCCTTTCCTCTTTTCCTTTCCTTTCCTTTCCTTTCCAATTATCTGTGTTTCTTCTTCCTTTCCTTTCCTTTCCAATTATCTGTTTCTCTTCCTTTCCTTTCCTTTCCTTTCCTTTCCTTTCCTTTCCTTTCCAATTATCTGTGTTTCTTCTTCCTTTCCTTTCCTTTCCTTTCCTTTTTTCTCAGAGAGCACCAAGGATCCATCTTTTCACTTTTTTTAAATCCACCTCATAAGGGAAATAGTTGATTCTGCTGAATTATTTTCCCAACTTCTTCTTCTTCTTCTTTTTAAAAAATGCATCCTGGCCATCATTTCTCCCACAATGCCCCGGGATGATGCTGAGTCTGTAGCATTTTGCTGGATACAAAATGCTTGGCTGGCACCCAGCGCCCGTTGCTGCCGTCGAATTCTGCAAGGGCTACAAGACAGGAGAAGAAAAAGTGTTCTATTCGCACTGCTAATAGAGCTCTCACCCCTGGGAAGTCATAAATAAGTTTGCCTGTCCCCTGGTTCACCTCAATTTCTCTGCCGGCTGAGACAGACTGGTTTATCCCTTTCCTTTTTGCTGATTTGGTCATCTTTGCTAGTCGCCATGTTGCAAGCTCAGATCATGAGTCAAGATCTCCCTCCTTGCAGAAGTTACTCTTTACTACAGCATCTTGTTGCACCTTTCTTAGTTCTTATGACAAAGTTATCCCTGCTAGGAGGGTTTTGTCCTTCAGCCAGCTCACTGCAGAGAGACAGTTTGGTCTAATGGTTAGAGCACCAGGCTGGAAGCCTAAAATGTTCCCCAGCCTGGGGTGCTACATGCGTCAGGGACCCTGCCTTCTGGTTATATTGTTAACGGGCCAGATATCTTTAGACATTTTAATGTTTTTTTAACCATTTATTTACTGTTTGTATTGTTTTAAAATGTTTATTAAATTTTAATTGGAATATAGGTTTTAAATTATGAAGCGCCCCCCCCCCTAGAGTCGTTCGTTGGGATGGGCTACTATAGAAATCAAATAAATGAACACATTTTGGAATTTTATCGGAGCTGATACTTAGCAGTTGCAGAAAGGAAATTCAGAACAATTTTCGGTCTGCTTTTTCATTGAGGTCTCACAGTTTAACCTCCTAGAATACCGTATGGCTGCTACTTACACCTGAGAAGTCTCAAATAGGACGAAACGCATCAAGGGAGGCCTATGTACATATCCCAGTGGTGGTCGTGTTGGTGCTAGGGTTAGAATGCAGTATTGCAGGCGGACTCTGTCCACAGTCTGGCGTTCAATCCTGACGGGGCTCAAGGTTGACTCAGCCTTCCACCCTTTTGAGATCGGTAAAATGAGGACCCAGATTGTTGGTGGGGGGAGAGAAATAAGCTGACATTGTAAACCTGTCAGGAGAGTGCTGTAAAGCACTATGAAATGGCATACAAGTTTAAGTGCTATTGCTCTTACTAATTGTCAGCTGCCACCTTATGTTTGCTGTGCTTCATTGCTGTCATGAATTGTGGGAAGAGGGAATAAAGGGGGTGAATGCTTGGGAAATAGAAAGTAGAGGTTGCACTT
>NW_015392678.1:22097-25033 GCF_001527695.2 Protobothrops mucrosquamatus
AAATTCCTACTCTGATTTGGAATATTAAGCTGTGTGAGATACATAGCCTGTGCCAGAGTGTTATCTTCTCCTGTCTTCCATGGGAAGCTGAGTAGTATTACCAGCCTCTGTTTGACAGTCTATGTCGAGCAGACATTGCTTAAATGTGACCTTGACTTGCTCATAGCCAAATATAGCTTGTTGTAAACTGCTTGTTTCCGCCTACTCTGAAATCTGTCTTCTAAAGTCAGTGGAGCTAGGCCTGTAAGGAAAAGTGTCCGCTTCAACCAATAGAGTGATCCAGATCGCCATGTTTTACTCTTTATTCTCACCATTCCAGCCTCCATGTGTAATCAACAGTTGGAAACACAGTGAAGAACTTGCAAAATTGCTCTCAAAAATTTAGATTGAACAGGTTTTAAAGGTACAGGTTTGAGGGGTGAGCAAGGTCCGGGTTGTGTGCCATATAGTAATTGAGCTAAGGAATTGACCTCAAACAGCTTTGTCACTGCAGGTATGTAGGTCTTCTAATCCAGCCCCCTGCTCAAGCAGGATAACCTATATCATCTCAGACAGGTGATTGTCCAGTCTCTTCTTGAAAATGTCTAGTGATGGAGAGCCCACAATTTCTGGAGGCAAGCTTTTCCACTGGTTAATTGTCCTTACTGTCATGAAGTTTCTCCTTAATTCCAGGTTGCTTCTCTCTTTGATCTGTTTCCATCCATTGTTTCTTGTCCTTCTCTCTGGTGCTTTGGAGAATAACTTGACCCCCTCTTCTTTGTGGCAGCCCCTACTGGAATACTGCTGTCATATCAATAGAAATACAGCTTATCTTTTACTCAGATCCTTCCAAATAATGAATAAAACAGTTGGCCTTTTATTCAACTTATGCACTAGACTCATGTCTTCATTCTGAGACAGTGGAGCAAAATGTTCTATTAAATTAGTGTCATGTTTTGTGGATTTCGGCATGAATTCCAGAAAGCTTCTCTTTGTCCCCGTGCCAGAAGGATAGTTTTCTCAAGATGCAGAACAGAGTGATTAATGCTTCCACATCAGGCTGCACATTGTAGATCTGTTTCCTTAATAATTACTTTACTATTGGTGAGGGATTGTTTGCGAAGGTTGCATTTTGTAGGAGGCATAAATTATATCCAAAGGCAGATGCCAAACTCAAATCTACAGCGGATCCCCTTAAGTCCTTTTTTCCCCTCTTAATGAAGCATTTAATAGATTGAACAAAGAAAGTGCCACTGACAGTTATACTCTGCCCGGGAAGCAAGAAGTAAAAGAAAAAGTCCATATCATTATATAAAACTAATGTGCAATCCCCAAAGAACCAAGAATGACATGTGAAGTTACTTCTGAGGGGCTTCTTTATTGTTGTTCACCTTTAGACAGCATCTAGCCAGACTAAACTGTTTAACTTTAGATTCTATGAATTGCTAAGGAGGGTCTATGCTTGCAGGATCCAATCTGGGTCAGACACCAGGACTAGAAACTTAGTCTTCTGAGTTTTCAGATTCATGCTGCAGCCCATCCTCAGGGAACTTCTCTCTACGAGAATGTGTGCTGATTGCTCTATGCATCGTATTTATGTGGTGCCTGGTTGGGTGTTGCTTCCTATTGGTTGATTGGTGTGTTGATGGGCAGCTATTGGCTGTGGTTTCCTTGGGCTGCCAAGTCCTCAACTCCTAAATACATGATTTCGCCGAGCCCTGAAGGCCCATCTATTCCGTGCGGCCGGCCTGGCATAGTTTGATTATGTTTTAGTGGGGTTTTTGTATGGGGTATTTTTAGAGCAGGCCTGTTATTTAATTTGATTTTAGAACAGAAATTTGCTTATATTTATCGTGTTTTTTATTATTGCCTGTTCACCGCCCTGAGTCCCGTAAGGGAGATAGGGCGGTATATAAATTCAATAAATAATAATAATAATAATAATAATAATAATAATAATAATAATAATAATAATAATAATAATAATGATAAGCTGGTGGTAAATCAGCACTCCTGTTGAATGACAAGGGGCCCGTTCCTCAGACTTCTTCAAACATTCCCCTGGTTGTTTTTGTGTCTGATCGTCCAACAATCTGAGTAGCTGTGAAATTGAATGGATGCCCTAGTTCAGTGATGGAGAACCTTTTAGAGACCGAGTGCCCAAACTGGAACCCAAAATCCACTTATGTATCGTCGGGTGCTGGGTGGGCGTGGCCCATTGGGTGGGTGTGGCCAATTGGGTTGGCATGGCCCATTGGCTGGGCGTGGCTGCGCTGGTAACGGCAGACTGGGTGGGACTAAAAAGTTCAATCAATTCCAACTTTGCGAGATCTTTTTTTTTCCCGTGAGAAGTTGAAATTGGATTGATTGAGTGAACCTTTTTGTTTTTTGCACATGGCGGTGGAGGCCTAAAGCGAAAAGGTTTTTATAAAACCCAGCTGAAGGCCTAGGACTGGGGCGACGGCGCGCGTGCCATAGGTTCGCCACCACGGCCCTAGTTCATTGCAATGTGAGGCTACCAATGAGTTTGGGTCTCCTCATCCATCCGCTCACTTGTATTCTTGCAATCTGGTGGTTAGCTCCCTCTCCATCTGTCCTACATGATCAGAAAGGCAATTCATGCAGGAGATCAAGTATATTACATTAGAAGTATCTCTCACCTCCAAGCGATTTTTGATCTATGCTTGCTTTCTTCCTGCCCACCAGACATTCCAAGCTGCACGGTCTCTTTGCCCTCTGGGAAAGAGCCCCTGCCTCCTGGGATTCCAGACTACATTCCTCTTATCTACCTCATTGGGATATTTCCATGACTCTGACAGCATCTGGGAAACGTAACCTATTCAACTCATTAAGCTGAATGAATGCATAGCTGACAAAGAATGCTGAAAAGTGAAAGAAATCTGCAAAGGTGAATCAGACTCCAATATTAACTGCACAAATGCAATTAGTTCAGTGCT